>NW_006921799.1:5949397-5950865 GCF_000298275.1 Orycteropus afer afer | reverse complement strand
AATTTTGGAAGAAAATACAAGAACAAAATGACAAAATAAATGAAAAATTATAAATGATTCTAAATCTACAAATAGAAATCCAGAAGATTAATACTAAATTGTCGGAAACAGATAACACTTTGGAAGGTTAAAGGAATAGAATTGATGCAATGGAAGACAGAATCAATGAGATTGAAGACAAATACCTGAATACTTCTTTGGAAAGGGATCAATCAGAAAAAAAATAAATCAAAAAAAATGAAGAAAGCCTAAGGTTCATGTGGGATACAATCAAAAGGAATAATTTAAGTGTCATTGGAATTCCAGAACATGAAGAGAAAAATAAAACCACTGAGAAAATTGACCAAGATTTGCTGGAGGAGAACTTCCCTGACATGATGAGAGCTGAGAATATACCCATTCAGGAAGTCCAATGAACCCCGAACAGGATAGACCCTAAAAGAAAATCATAAAGACATATCATCATCAAAGTCACCAAAACCAAAGACAAAGACAGAATCCTGAAAGCATCATGGGAAAAACAAAAATTTACCTACAAAGTACAGCCAGTAAGAATAAGCTCTGATTTCTCAGATGAGACCATGCAAGCGAGAAGACAATGGGATGGTATATATAAAACCCTGAAAGAGAAAAATTTTCAACCAACAATTATATATCCAGCAAAATTATCCCTCAAATATCATGGTGAAATTAGAAGATTTCCCGATAAGCAGAAACGAAGGGAATTTGTTAAAACCAGACCAACCTTACAAGAGATGCTAAAGGGAGTCCTTTGAACAGAGAACACAAAACAGCAAATAACAACTGACCATTAATACACAAGATGACATAACCCAGAAACCACAGCTATGGGCATATCCAAAGTAAAATGAGCTTACAAGATTGTAAACAGGGAACCAGAGACATCAACTGGCAAGTGAGGACAACTATAAACAAAAAGCGGGAAAAGACTGTGTAGTTACAGAACTTCAAAATGGTGAGGAAGTTAAAAGTGTTGCAAGATAGACTAGACTGTTCTAAACTTAGGGAGAAAATTATAAATCATAGGGTAACCTCAAAGAAAAATGACAAACCTTCCTATCACAATAAAAAAGAGGACAAGTACAAATACTTAGCAAATACTAAAACAATAGCAACAAAGGAAATGATAACAGGATTCATAAACATAATGAGCTCAGCACAGAAAATAATATGGAACAAAGAAAACAGGGACACCATAAAAAAACACATACCAAAATGTCAGAACCCAATACATACTTGTCAATAATTACCCTGAATGTTAATGGATTAAATTCACCACTCAAGATATGGAGAGTTGAAGATTGGATAAGAAAACAAAACCCATCAATATGCTGCCTACAAGAGACACAACTTAGAAATAAAGACAAAAATAGACTAAAAAATCAAAGGTTGGAAAAAGATATATCAAGCAAATGGCAACTGTAAGAGAGCAGGAGTGGCAATATTA
>NW_006921799.1:5947030-5948202 GCF_000298275.1 Orycteropus afer afer | reverse complement strand
CAGAATCCTAGCCAATAGACTGCAACAACATATCAAGAAAATCATTCATTATGACCAAGTGGGGTTCATATCAGGTATGCAAGGATGGTTCACCATTAGAAAAACAATCAACATCATCCACAATATAAATAAAACAAAGGAGAAGAACCACATGATCATATCAATTGATGCAGAAAAGGCTTTGGATAAAATCCAGCACCAATCAGCAAAATAGGAATAAAAGGGACATTCCTCAATGTAATAAAGGGCATCTATGCAGAACCAACAGCCAACATTATTCTCAATGGCGAGAGACTGAAACCATTCCTCTTGAACAGGAACCAGAGAAGGATGCCCACTATCACCACTTGTATTCAACATTATACTGGAAGTCCTAGCCAGGACCATAAGGCAAGAAAGGGAAATCAAAGGCATCCAAATTGGTAAGAGAGAAGTCAAATTATCCCTAATTGCTGATGATATGACCTAGAAAACCCAAGAGACTCAGCCAAAAATCTACTGGAACTAATTGAGAGATTTAGAATCTTGGCAGGATATAAAATCAACATCCAAAAATCAGTTGGATTCCTCTACACCGGAAAGAGAAATAAGGAAATTAATATCGTTTTCAATGGCTACCAAAAAATAAAATACTTGGGAAGAAATCTTACCAGGGACACAAAAGTCCTGTACAAAGAAAACTATAAAAAACTACTTCGAGAAACCATAAGAGAGCTACATAAATGGAAGAATATCCCATGTTCCTGGATAGGAAGATTGAATATTGTAAAAATGTCAATTCTACCCAAAGCAATCTACATATTCAATGCAATCCCAATCTAGATCCCATCAACATTCTTTAGGGATATGGAAAAAACAATCACTCACTTTATATGGAAAGGAAAGAGACCTTGGATAAGCAGAGCACTACTGAAGGAGAACACAGTAGGAGGTCTCACAGTGATTAATCTCAAAACCTACTATACAGCCACAGTAGTCAAACTGCCCTGTATTGGTTTAATGATAGATACATAGACCCATGGAATATAATTGAGAACCCAGAAATGGACCTATCGACCTATGGTCAGCTGATCTTTGACAAGGGGCCAAAATCCATCAAATGGGGAAGAGAATGTTTGTTTAATAAATGGTGCTGGCAAAACTGGAGATCCATTTGCAGAAAAATGAAACAA
>NW_006921799.1:5935182-5946328 GCF_000298275.1 Orycteropus afer afer | reverse complement strand
AGCCATGACAAGAACAGACATATGCACACCCATGTTCATCTCAGCACTATTTACAATAGCCAAAAATGGAAACAACCTATGTGTCCTTCAACTGAGGAATGGATAACCAAACTATGATACATACACACAATGGAATACTATGCAACCCTAAAGAATAATGTACAATCTGCAAAACACCACATAACGTGGATGAACTTGGAGGATATTATGCTGAGTGAAATACATCAATCACAAAAGGACAAATATTGTATTAGTCTGTTATTGTAAAGTCAAAGAAACATTTATCTATGGAAGGACATTTTCTTTGTTGGTTACCAGTGGTGGGGGGCGGGGAGGGAACACTGTTAGATAGATAGAGGTAAGTATTAATTTGGGTGAAGAGAAGGGCAATGTACCAAATGTGAGTGATCAATATAGTGGCATTGAGGAAGAGAAAGACATAGAGAGGTACGTGAGAGGTACAGACAAAAAAGAGGAACCCTTTTGCACATATAGTACGGCGTTGTCAGTGAAGGCAAACATGGGTATATGGGTGGATAGATGGGTGGACAGGCTGACCTATTAGGTATGTCTATGAAGAAGGAAGTGTATCCAAGAACAGGTTTAGGATTGGCAAACAATGGTCCTATAACTTTGTGTATGATCTGAATTCCCAGGTGTATAGTAAAGCTGACAAGGGACAAGGTTGTAGTGACTGCTTGGTCACATCCAGCTACCAAGAGGGACTGAGTAGTTGAACCTGTGGGCTCAGAACCATAGTTGCAGAGGACATCAAGTTCAATTGGCATAACATACTACACAAAACATTGTTCCACCTCCTACTTTGGCGAGTAGCGACTGGGATCTTAAAAGCTTGCAAGCTGCCATCTAGATGCAACGATAGGTCTCTCCTCATCCAGAACCAAGAAGAATGAAGAAAACCAAAAATTCATGGAAACAATTAGGCCTAGCGACTGGTACACCATCCGATCTGTAGCCTATACGACTATGAGACCAGAAGAACTAGATGGTGCTCAGCTACTAATGTCAACCACTTGGAAGAGGATCTATGTAGGAGATCCTGGATAGACAGGGAGAACAATGTGGAACACAACTCAAAATAATTTGGGGGGGGGTGAGGGGGAATACCAGGTTTGCTGGCCCGATAGAGCCTGGTGGAATCACTGAGACTATGACCCCTATCTGCCCTTCAGGTCTGGAATTGAACCTATGCCTGTGGCTTCCAGCCAAACAATAGACAGGCATATGAGTTGAACATTTACCTGGGGTAGATACACTCCTTGGAGAGAACAAGCATGAGAGAAAGAAGGGCTGCTTATGCACAGGGAGGCAGCTCAGGGGGCAGGAGTGCATGGAGGGATGGACACAGGGAAGAGGTAACTATCAGGAGGAAGTGGGAGGGGAGATGTCGTATTGTGGTAAACTGTGGTCAATGTCATGATACAGAGTGTATGTGAACTGCTGTATGGAAAGTGAATTTGCTCTGTAAATTTTCACCCAAATTACAATTAAAAGGAAAAAAAAGCTTTATTTTGTACTGACTTGGCTTAAAATTTAATTCTATTTTCTGTACTTTCTTGTGAGTATTTTTGTTTCTTCTAATGATTTGAATAGCTTGTGGTTTTTTCTAGTGCTTCTTTAGTACTTTAGATAACAGCCTTAATCCACCATTTCTTCAGGTGGTATCTATTGACTACCGATTATGAACAATAAAGTATTAGTTAAAATCCACTACATTCTTCTCTCTTGCCTTCAGTACACCATCAGATTTCAGTTGATTACTACATTTTTGTTATACTTTATACGTTTGTCTGTGCCTATGCTTCTGTTAAGAAGGCCTGTTGGTGCAATGGTTAAATGGATGCCTGCTAACCAAGACGTTAGCAGTTTGAATCCATCTAGTGGCTCTACAGGAGAAAGACCCGGTGATCTGCTCCCATAAAGATTACAGCCTCAAAAACATATGAGGAAATTCTACTTTGTTGTATGGCGCCACTAACCACCACCACCACCCCCCCAAAAAAAAAACAACAGAAAACTATGAGTCAGAAATCAACCTGACAGCACCTAGGAACAACATGCATCTATTACATGATTTATCAGCTTTAATGATTTTCAATTCAAGCATTGGAATTTCAGTATACTTACGTTATCTCTTCATTATTTCCCTCTTTACATCTTTTTTAGTTATATGACATCTATATTGACAGAGTTTATAACTTTAACAGTTCATTTCACAATTACATTTTTTGCTTTAGACTTAGTCCTACATGTAACCACACTCACAAATAACTACTAAGCATTTTGCATTAGTTTCTTCATTCATTTTTTGGATACCTATGACTTAGCACTATTTCTAAGAAGTTCCATTGAATGATTATTATATTCTATAATCACTTCTTTGTTCGCTTCCTGAGGAACACTACTTGTGTATATGCTGAATCTCCTTTATCAGTGTTTCTTATCTTTATTTCTCTAATCCCATTTAACTCCTAGGTCATTTATATTTCATCAAATCTCGAACTCCATGTCTCATGCCCTAGTTTCAGCAATAGTTATTCTGCCTTGTCACGCTTCTAATATAATTTTCATTTCTTCAGTTGTTTTCTTCTCTTTTCTGTTTTTCTGAACCTCATGGTTCTTTGACTTCTCATATTTTGCTTTATTTTCCCCTTGCACACAGCCTTCAGATTGTTTTAATAAAGATAATTTGCTTATTTTTTTTTCTTCATTCATGTTACTTTGTTTAATCATAAATTACATATACTGTAGGGAAAGTATTTTTGATGAGGGCATTCTGTCTGCTGTTTGCTTTGGCTGCTCTTTTTTCTCCTTACATTATCTTTGTAGCGAGTTTGTACTTTTTTTCTGCCATAACTATTCTGTTTTGCCTTCTAAATCCATTATTTAAATGTAGTTTGTGTTAGAGGTAATCAAAACAATTGTCCAAACATTAGAAGTGCTTTTAGTTACACAGGGTTATATACATGAAGAAGTTCCTTTTGTTCTTCTCCTAACCAAAAAAGATACAAGGTTAATTAAAATACAAAGTTTCTTTTTTCTGCTCTATCTCACAAATAAATAGCTTCTGGCAAAAATGACAAATTTATGTGGCTCTTTATTAGACTCACGGAGCCCTGGCAGATCAGTGGGTAAGTGCTAGTCTGCTAACCAAAAAGTCGGCAATTCGAACTCACCAACTGCTTTATAGGAGAAAGATGTGGCAATTTGCTTCTGTAGAGATGACAGCCTTGGAAACCTTATGGGCCAGCTCTGCTGTGTGTGTGCGTCACTCTGAGTTGGAATTGAATAGATGGAAATGGATTTTCTTTCTTACTTCTTCTTCTTCTTTTTTTTTTTTTAATATATATATTAGCCCTATATCCCTTACTTTTTCATGGTACTAAAGTGGGTCTTGGGAAGAAATTAGGATCTGCTCAAGGTCATGGTTTTATTTTTCCAACACAAGAAAAGGTCACTTTTTCCCCTCAAATCTTGCTACTTCTTTGAAGAATTATGCTTCATCCAAAACCTGGAGCCATGGACATCATTTCTTAACATTTTCCTACATTCCTGTTTGACCTTTTCTGTATCTGGCACTATTAAACATATTAACTATAGCTCTGGTTACAGAAGTCTTCTAATTGCATCAAAGATGAAGGTGACTTTTGTTTTATTAAGTTTTGTTTATTTTTCAGTTTCTTTTTCTTTATATTGATTTTGAATGATACTAAAGAGACAGACTGCAATTAGCATTTTTATGCCACTATTATTTAAAATTCAAATACTATTTGATTCTTTAATTTGTTTTGATCTAATTTTTATTTAACCTTGAATATTTCCAGAAAATTTACACAGATGAGGAAATTGAGAAATCATGTTAAAAAAAATTACCTATGGGCATGTGGTTAACATGTAGCATATATAGGACATGAGTCCACTTGTTCTCCTTCTTAAAGGGCTCACCACTATTCCACACTTCGGCATGGTTTTAATGTTGAATTTGACTTTATGTTCAAAACAATAAACAAAATCTGGACTTTTAATGTACTAGACACCTTACATTTAATTTCGTGATTGAAAATACAGGTTTCAAAGATTTAAAAAGTTTGGTATAATATATGTTTCTTTACAGATCTTTTCACATATATTATTTTTTATATACTTTCATAGATGCGGAAGAAGGATAAATAACGTTATCTAATTTTGTTCATAATAAAATAAACTTTTAGATTTCAGTAGTATTTAACATCTATTTTATTGATAGTAAATTATTTCCATATCATCTCTACAGGAGTATCTGCTAATACCTGACTTATTTTTTTTTTCTTTTTATTGTGATTTGAGTGAAAATTTACATAGCAAATACAGTCTCCATATAGCAGTTCACGTATACTTTGTCTCATGACATTGACCACAATTTACCACAATGCAACATCTCCCCTCCCACTTCCTCCCGACAGTTACCTTCTCCCTGTGTCCGTCCCTCCATGCATTTCTGCCCCCTGAACTGTCTCCCTGTGCCTAAGCAACCCTTCTTTCTCTCATGCTTGCTCTCTCCAAGGAGTGTACCTACCTCAGGTAAATGTTCAACTCATATGCCTGTCCATTGTTTGTCTGGAAGCCACAGGCGTACTTTCAATTCCAGACCTGAAGGGCAAATAGGGGCCTTAGTCTCAGTGGTTCCACCAGGCTCCATCAGGCCAGCAAACCTGGTCCCCCCCACTTTCCCCCCAAATGATTCTGAGTTTTGTTCCACATTCTTCTCCCTGTCTATCCAGGATCTCTACATAGATCCTCTTCCAAGTGGATGACAGTGGTAGCCAGGCACCATCTAGTTCTTCTGGTCTCATAGTCTTATAGGCTGCAGATCAGTTGGTGTACCAGTCACTAGGACTAATTGTTTCCATGAATTTTTGGTTTTCTTTATTCTTCTTGGTTCTGGACAAGGAGAGACCCATCGTTGCATCGAGATGGCAGCTTGCAAGATTTTAAGATCCCAGTTGCTACTTGCCACAGTAGGAGGTAGAACAATGTTTTGTGTAGTATGTTATGCCAATTGAGCTTGATGTCCTCTGTGACTATGGTCCCGAGCCCACAGGTTCAACTACTCGGTCCCTCTGGGTAGCAGAGGGACTGCTGTGACTAAACAGTGACTACAACCTTGCCCCTTGTCAGCTCCATTACACACTTGGGAATTCAGATCATACACATAAAGTTATAGGACCACTGTCTGTCAACCCTATACATGTTCTTGGGTGCACTCCCCACTTCATAGACATAGCTAATAGTTCAGCCTGTCTACCCATCTATCCACCCATACACCCAAAATACCTGACTTCTTAAAACTATTAAACTGCAGTCATATATTACTTTCAGAGTATATGTTACTGTCCTTTATCCTCCTTTTATACAAGAAGCTAAAAATATAATGCCTACATTTAGATGGACTTGAATATGCAACAGCTTTTCACACTAGTCAAAAAAATCTGGAAATAACTTAAAAATAACTAGAAAAATTAAAACTAATGAAAAAATTCATGAAAATTAATCTATTCACTGATTTACTTTTTTAGACAAGAAACTACTGGAGGATTAGTATTCTTATACTTTTGCCTAGACTTTCAGGCAAGAATGTCTGCAATTTATACACATTTGGGTGACTAAAGGCAACACAAATGAAGGCTATGTAGTAGAAAATAACCTAGCTGAACTTTGAAGTCACTTTAAGAGGTAAGGCAAAAGCATGGTAAATAGATTGTTTTTGACATGTTCCAACTTTTCTCTCACTGTTACATATGCTGCCAGTGGTGGGTGGGCAAATATTTTTGAGCTGCTGAAAACCCCTTTGTTTGAAAGCACAGAAGGTAGTGGTTTGACCTGTGGCAATTGTTTTGTTAGTTGGCACAGGATTCTAATTATTCTGTGATACATCACAAGATATAATAGATCACACAGTAACCACATTGTTCTGTATCTAGGATCCTTTGTCTTTTACCCTAGTTGTTACTTAGGTCTGTGTGTTCCATCCTCTCTCTGAATCTTCTATCTGCCCTCTTTGAGTGCTATTATTAATGTTTTTCTTAATACATTCTGACAGTGAATACAAAGTAATGGCAGTAATACCCTTATACATGCAGTCCCTGAGTTACAAATGAGATCTGTTCCTATGTCCTTAAGAATGTATAGGTAAGGTACATATGGTTCCCATTTAGCCTTTCATGTTAAAAAAAGGCTTAAAGTCTCCAATGATTTAAAAGCTGCATGTTTAGCAAGTGAAGGTGATTGTGATGAAGAAATTTTTTGTGAGTAGGGGTTGATTCAATGGTTTCAACATGAAGGTAAATTTGCATAGTATTAAACGGCAAATAGGAGTTGTCTATAAGTTGGATGTTCATAACATGGAACTTGCCCGTAATAAAAATAAAAATAAAGAATAACTTTAATGAGAATCAGTTATGACATAAGAAGCAAACAAGTGTCACATAAAAACATTATCCAGATTTCATGTATTTCAATTCTGTGTGGAAGTAGTGGCAAATGGAAAGTTTTGTATTGAAGGACTTTCTGACCTTCCCCTTGGCATTAGATGTGATATTAGCTATGGAGATAACAAAAGGAAATAAATATATTTAATTTAAAAAACAAAGAAAGAATTTAAATTTGCTAGTTAAGGGTTAACATCACAGGGCGGTAGCATCATTATATCTTTATTAAGTTTCTACTATGTGTAAAACACTTTGTTCAGTTCTCTGGTGATATAAACAAATGGACCTCCAGCTCTCAGGAATTTATAACACATTTCTGGAGATGACATGGAAATTAAAAGAAATATAGGCTCAGTAAGAGATAAATGATTTCCACAGGCACTAAATTATTAAATCCTGAGACTAATAAGTTCAGGAGAAAAGCCACATCAAGTTGGAATCTGAAAATATCCCATCTGAGAGTGGTTGTGGTTGAGCCTTCAAAAGAAGATAAAAAATTGGATAAGTAGACATAAAGACGAGTTTTAAAAGTGAAAGAAGGTTTGAGTAGATTTGGAAAAATGATGTTCTGACAATTGATTCAGTTGGAGAAGGTGAATCACAAGGGTGAGTTGTAGGAAATTAACTTAGAAAGGATGATTAGTAGCAAATTCAGAATCTCAGTGCTAAAGGGAACCTCAACAAGTTATTCACTCCAATACTTAACCTTTGCCAAAAATCATACTTTAAAAACTGAATTTAGATGAAGATTTTTCTATTCTTATGTTTCCTGTAGAAACGTAAGTCTGCTTCCATAAAGATTACAATCCTAGAAACACTATGGGGCAGTTTTACCCTGTCCTTAAGAGTTGCTATGAGTTGGAATCAATTCGATGGGCCCCACTTTTTTTTCCCCCTGTTTAATGCTGTCCTGATATTCTTTGTACTTACATCTCTATATAGCAATAGTGCTTAATCAGAATCAACTTTGTCCACCAGAGGACATTTGGCACTATCTGAAAACAATTATGACTACTAGAACTGGAGTGGTGGATGCTACAGGTGTCTATCGAGTAGAGATGAGAGATGTTGCTAAGATGCTATAATGCACAGGACAGCATTGCCACTACAATGGATTATCCAATGCAAAAGGTCAGTAGTGCTAACGTTGAGAAACCCTGCTGTAAGTTTGAACATCAGAGATTAAGAATCATTTTTTTCTATCTTTCCCTACCTTAGAATGTCAACCACAATGCTCTCCATAATGTAATATATACAATATTTGGTAATCAAAAGTCCTCAGAAGTGCCCAAAGAATCACCAGATAATGTTGTTAATAATATGTGGGGTAGAGTCTTCTGTTGCTTGCCCATGATTTCCTTCTCTTTCAGATATGTGACAGCGTTGTACTTCCCCATTCCCTTGAAGTAGGATGTGACTATTAATTCTAACCAGTATGCTATAGGAGGAAATGACCAGAGTGTTTAATTGCTGGTCTGAGATTTTCCAGTGACCTCTTCTTCCTGCTGCCCAAATCAGCCAGCCTCCACAGTGAATATTCCCATGAATATTCAAAAGATATGTAATGTGAGCCAGGACCTATTGTTTAACCAAAATGCTACATTTCGGCTCTTCAGTGCTGTATGTACATGGATACTATACAATCTCATGCTCACTCCTAAAATGCTAATTTATCTCAGCTTGCTTTTTTTCTTACAACCTTGAGATTCTCATTTGTGCTTGTAAGCAGCATTGTTTATGTTAGCTTGCCATTCTCTGACATGAATCTGTTCCTTCTATTCATTTTTGCTGATGAATCAATGAATTGTTTTTGTTCTTATTAACTATCTTTGAAAGCTTCCCTATGTGACTCTTTGCTCTACCTTTGCATTTCTGTCATGTTACCTTTATGGATAAAGACATAATACCATTGACTTTACTTTCCCTAGCCATGTATAGTGTATAGACATTTTAATCGTATTATATTTATTTTGGAGTTCCCTGCTGGTGCAAACGATTAAAGTTGGAGGTTCCCGTCCAGCCCGAAGTGCCTTGGAAGAAAGTTATGGCTATATGCTTCTGAAAACTCAGCCACTGAAAACTCGAAGGAGCACAGCCCTCCCTGACACACAGGATTGCTGTGAGTGGAATTGACTCAATGGAACTGGGTTTTTAAAATACTTATTTTAATTTGCAACATGAATCTGATTCTATTTGTTTCTGTTCATTTGGAAAATGGGACACAGAAGTATCATAATGCTAGCAAAAGAGCACTAGACTGGGGGAATGAGACAGCACACAGAGCTTTGTTCCTAAAGATAGAAAAGCTGGACCCCGGTACAACAGTACCAGTTGACTGCTGTAAGACAGACAGTCTATACATGTGCTTTGTAAACCATCATGCCCCTATGCAAAGGAGAGTTATTATTATCAGTGTGCTGACATGTCTTTAGCTCGAATTCTGTTGGCACTAAGGTACACAACCATGACTAAGTAAGTTGACTTCTGGATTTTCAGTTTTCTTACTTATAAACTAAGCTGTATAATAGATGTAACTTCTGTTGCTCTTTCCAGGTATTAACAGTCTAAGTTTCTATATGCAATCTGTTATCCCTAATTAAAATGACTTATAAAAATTCTACCTTCTTATAAAAGAAATAAGAAGTGCAAATTAATAATTTAAATTATTCAAATATCCTAGAGATAAGTAATTTTTATACGCATTTCCCATTTTCACTACCTTATATAACATAGTCATGACCCACTGTTCTCAATAAATTTTATTTACCATAGTGTTACAGTCTCTGATTAGAAATTGTTTATTTGTAGCATAGATTTCATAATATTAAATACTAATAGGGATGCTAGCTTTGTGTTACACACTTCTACTATTTTATTTAATATCATAACAATGGTAAAATGTAGATAAAAATAATGATAAAGTGAAAATGAAGACAACATTATTTTTAGATTGGGGTATACGACCTCTTTATTCATTTTAAATATCCCCAAGCATTTGTGATCACTCTGTAGAATCCGTGTACAAACTATAATCTGAAAGAAATTGGTGGTATTTTTACAGTACGTGAGCACAACCATCTGATTTATAGTTCAATCTGTTAATGCACTCTGTTATTAGGCCACCTGGCAGTTTTATGCATTGTGAATTTAAAGAGGAGCTCAATGTAACATAAGCTTTACAAGCTGGGGAAATATTATTGAAATGAAACATGAATGAGGATCATTTAAACAATAAAATAATGTGTATAGACTATATATTTTTTAGTTTTAGCTAATACGTGTCCTAGGTATCAATTCTGAAGTAAGTTGAGGTTCTTATGAGACTATAAAAATGAAATTTAAACTAAACTTATTATCATACTATTGTTAATCATGTAATGTTCATATGGTTATAGAGAAACAAAAAATACAGCCACAAATTAACTTTGAAAAATTAAGGTTGCCTATCAACTATCTTTTCTTTTAGTACTCACAGAAGTGCACTTGGGGAAATGCTGTCAGAATGAAAAGCGAGAATTGGAAGATGAAAACAACAATAACAAGAACAAATCCTGTAACTTATTGACCATCTCTTTTATAACTCTCAGTTTTATTATCATGTAAGGAATTTGATCCACCATATTTGAAATACTAAATAAGGCCTGTACAAAGATATCCCTACAAAATATGACATCAAATATAAACAGTAGCATAACAGTGAATCTGTATCAGAGTTGAAAAAAAGGCATATTTATTGAAATGTGATGAAGTACACCTTACATTTTTCTAAAAATACCTATTAGTCCACCCAGTTTATAAGTTTCATTTTAAGTAAGCTAGATTATATTCATAGTAACCCATGAAATGTGGGTTTATTCTAGTCAATTTTATATCATTATTGTGGTTCTCTCTCTCTCTCTTTTTTTTAAATTGTGATTTGGGTGATAATTTATAGAGCAAATTCACTTTCCATACACTTTGTCTCATGACACTGACTACAATTTATCACAATGCAACAGCTCCCCTCTTCTTCCCAATAGTTACCTCTTCCCTGTGTTCATCCCTCCATGTTCTCCTGCCCCCTGAGCTGTCTCCCTGTGCATAAACAGCCCTTCTTTCTCCCATGATTGTTCTCTCCAAGGAGTGTATCTACCCCAGGTAAATGTTCAACTCATATGCCTGTCTTTTGTTTGGCTGGAAGCCACAGGCATAGGTTCAATTCCAGACCTGAAGGGTAGCTAGAGGCCATTGTCTCAGTGGTTCTACCAGGCTCTATCAGACCAGCAAAACTGGTTCCTTTTTTTTTTTTTTTTCCCAAATGATTTTGAGTTTTGTTCCACATTGTTCTCCCTCTCTATCCAGGATCTACTGCACAGATCCACCTCCAAGTGGTTGACAGTGGTAGCCAGGCACCATCTAGTTCTTCTGGTCTCATAGTTGTATAGGCTGAGGATTGCATGGTGTACCAGTTGGGAGGACTAATTGTTTCCAGGAACCTTTGGTTTTCTTCATTATTCTTTGCTCTAGAGGAGGAGAGACCCATAGTTACATCTAGATGGCTGCTTGCAAGCTTTTAAGATCCCAGTTGCTACTCACCAAAGTAGGAGGTGGAACAATGTTTTGTGTAGTATGTTATGCCAATTGAGCTTGGTGTCCCCTGAGACTATGGTCCTGAGCCC
>NW_006921799.1:5854655-5935002 GCF_000298275.1 Orycteropus afer afer | reverse complement strand
CCTGTCCACCCATCTATCCACCCGTATACCCATGTTTGCCTTCTATTGTGGTTCTCTTTAATTAAATTTACAAATTAGAAGTTATGAAGTAGTTGTTATTTATTTTTATGTATATATTAAAAAAATTAAGTTGATTATCTTCATCGGGTTTTCAAAGGAATCTTATAATATGGTTCATACTTACATAATTTCAAAACTTTTTTTCCACTATTTATTTGCTGTAAAATACATACAAACAGTTTAAGCATTTGTAGCGCCTAAGGCATTTGACAGCTAACCAGAAGGGTGCTGGTTCAAATCCACCAGCCACTCCTCAGAAGGAAGATTGGGTGATCTACTGCCATAGAGCTACCTCCTCGGAAACCTAAGGAGGGACCACTAGGAGTTGAATCCAATCAATGGCAGTGAGTGTCTTTTTTAAAAAAGACACTGTATGTTTATTTATTTAAATATGTCTATTTTCTCAGTTTTTTTTTAATCTATTTTTTCTCACTTTTAAATATTAGGAAAATGTGAAAGATTAACAAAAATATTCTGGGTTCTGTATTTTGAATTATAAGATACTCCATAAATCATTATGGAAAATAATGGGTTTTCAAATAGGTATTTCTTTTCTAAAATCATGGGGAAATATTTACATTGTTTCTCATCGTTTCAATGTTTTTCAAATACCTGATCAAATATTTGAAATATATCTAGTAACTAGTATGTTGTTTTGATTTTAACCTTAACATTTACTCTAATCATTAGATATTTGCATTCTATACCTGTTTCTTTTGCTTCTGTTTAATCTTCTAGCTGTAATATTTCACTTTAGAGATTTTAATAATATAAAGTCCTACTTCTTCTTTCAGGGGGCGGGGCTGGAACTAAACTCACATCCCACTCATCGCGACCCCTCCTTGGGTTTCTGAGGCATTACCACTATGGAACTAGATTGCCCAACCTTCCTTCCCAAGGAGTGGCTGGTGGGGAAAAGGAAAAGAAAAAAAGAAAAAAGAAAAAAAAACCCTAAAAGAAATAATCTACTAACAAATTAAATTCCCCCAAACGTCAATCATGGCCAATTATTTGGATTAATTTTTGAATGTTGGTATTTGGGTACATTTCATTTTGCCGTTTCCTGAGGTTGTGTGTATCTTTTGCAATCTAATGTGCCCTGAAGACTTTTGGTTTCGGAACTTTAGGAGGTCACAGAATATGATAAAATTCATTTTACTGAAGTGTACTGGTTATGAAAATTGCTTGTTCCAGTGGGCAATTTCACTAGTTCATTTACTGCATAAGTACTCATTGTGTTTCCACTGGCTGGGACCTGACCCCTGCATTTCTCATTTTCCCTCCGAAATGTGGGTCAGCAGTGTTGTCAGATTCCTTCTCTCCTGTAAAACATTTTATTTTTAAATATTTGACACCAGAGCCTTCTAAAAGAACAGGCTAAAAAAAAAAAAAAAAGTCCTTCTGGATAGCATTTATGACTCAGAGAAGTATCATTGCCATTGACCTCACAACTCCTCTTAAATAGTCAGAGAAGGGCAGCAAAATTGTCAATTAGGCTTCCGAGGAACAGCATTCAGCCCAACTCAACTCGTGCTTGGCAGCATAATCATGCAGATCTTTCTTCTATATGAGAAGCTGTTCAAGCCTATAATAACAAGGGTTCAACAAATTTGAACTTCCTTTCTCAACAGCAGATATGGAAGCTCTTTATTTTTTATACACAAAAAGGTTGTATAGCATTGACAAAATAGCATTTAAATCTTACCTTAGATATTCAACTTGATTTTCTAATTCATGAACCAAAGCCCAGCCTTGTAGAATCTACTGCTTTCACAGAGGTGGTGGTAAAGAAAAAAAAAAAATCCCTTTTTCCATTTTTTCCTGATGGTGCTGTTTTTTGTCTTTACTTTTTAGAGAGAGAATTTTGCTAAGGAGCACTTGTTGGTATTAAGTAACATATTACTAAGAAAAACTGATACTTTTACCTACAAACCACCTTTTAAGATTTGATACTCAGCACTGATTCCAATAAGAATAAGAAAAATGAAAAATTTAAATTATAACTTATAAGCTGGTCATTATATTTTACTAACCACCACAAAGCTTTTAATATCAAAATAAACACCAATGGCTCTCAGGCTAATGAAAAAAGTAGTTGGAAGTAAATACACTTAATATGTAATTCACAGTAGAAAGTCTTTAGTCAATCAGCCAGGTGATACTCATTTCAGATATTTTTCTTTATGAAGAAATTGTCTGATCTTACTCAATAATAACCTGACCTATTTGTTTCATTTGTAAATGAATTTTTACCAGGCCTAGACCTGTTTCTCAAAGGGAGAGACAGAGAAAGGGAGATGGGACCAAGGCCAAGGGTCCCTGCTTGGTCTAAAAGAGAAGAATTATTTCCCCTCCATGGAAAGGAAGCCAGTCATAATAATCCTATTAAAGACAAACAATAGCAGCCCACTGTAATAACTGCCAGAAGCTGAATTAGGAAATCAAAAGAATAACAACAGCTGGCTTGGGTCTTCTATTGGTCACCTATTGCTCTATTTAGAGTTCTCAGCCAGAGTCAGTCTCTTCTATTTTCACATGAGATAAATCCACACAAAATCCCAACCATACTATTGCACTGGAGTCTAGACTCTTCAGCCAATTAGTGCTATGAGTTTATCACAGCAGTTATTTGGAACTGAATCTCAATAGTTATTGTTCAAGATGATCCCTGCTCCCTGAGAATACTCACTAAGGTTGACTGAACCAGGAAAAAAGACCCTACAGAAAATCCATGTGAACAAATAACTACAATGCTGGTGTTTTCTCAAATAATACTGGGGCCAAATTTGGTCCCAAATATTTCTGTTACCCAGCGTGGTTAGGTAAATTTACATAGATGTCACACATTAAAAAAGAAGGAAAAGTCTTGCCTATGTCTTAAAAAGACCTCATGAAATTCTCTACAGAGATTGTGCAACACATTTGTCATTAGGTGAAGGCAAAGAGAACATGCATTAAAATGAAATTATAAGTCACTGTTTTTATACATAAATTCTATTGTGGAGATACATCTCTATTTCTTGAACACTTCAGTTCCCCTTTTTGAAAAGATTAAAGCTATATTACAGCTGTTAGTGATCCAATAGAAACCGTTCTGCTTTCTCACGTGTATAGGCTATCTTCAGATATGCACAGTCATATCCAAATTGATTGATTGTGCTATATTTTATATTGACCATTACATTGAAAGAAGATGAAAGACTCTACCTAGATAGATTTACTGTTAGCTTATTCTAACCAGTCTGCAAATATTTTAAAAGTTAGTTTACAAGAATTCCCAGTATCATTATTTTGCCACTTGTTTTCCATTTTTCTCTTTCATTCCTTGGGGTATGTGACTCAGCAAAAAGAGAAGAATGTATACACTCTTATACACCATAAACTTACTGACTTGGAATAAGTGTTTGGACACATGCATCCTTCATGCTTATTCTTTTACCCAAAAAGTTCCCTCTGGGTTTAGGGATTCCTTAAGAAGTGTCAATAGCTCTATGAGGTAGAAATGTTGTCACTAATAGTTTTGAGTTAGTATATTTTTTAATTCTTTGAGTCCTTTAATTGAGTCACTTGCCCAGGGGAAGAGAAAAGAAAATGAAAAATAAATAGCAAGATAATTGTGGAAATTCTTACACATACTGGGAAAAAAATATATTGAGATTATTTAGAAGAGATGTAGTAAAACTAACCCCACGTTCCTTCATCTTTGTAGAGGTGTGACAGTTAGACTTTTGGCTTAGTAAACATTAGCACATGCTCTTTGCATAGTATTATCAGGCTCTAGGAGAAAATAGGTAAATGAATGATTTTTGAAACTAACAAACAAGGGTAGTAACACTTGGACCCAGTGATAAAATTTACTATTATTGTGCACCCAGCATTATATTGATTGTCTTCATGTACATTATCTCACTTGGCCCTCACACTGACATTTTGAATCTGATTGCTGCTCCCACTTTATGGAAGAGTGGTAACCAAAACTGAAACCAAACCCACTACCAATTGAGTGAATTCCAACTCATAGTGATCCTCACAAAACAGAACTGGACCATATGGTTCCCACGTCTGTAATCTTTATAGAGGCACTGTCACACTTTCCCCCACAGGACAGCTGGTGGGTTTTTACCTCTGACCTTTCAATTAGCAGCCACACGCTTAAACACTGTGACACTAGGGCCCGAACACTGGTAAAACCAAGAAATAAAAAATAAAACCCCGTCACTGCAAACAAGTTGCAGTGTAGTAAATTACTTAGTATGGCTTTTCATTGTAAACTCAGTGGTGGAATGAGCAACTGAGGAGCTCCTGATTGTAAATATCAAGTACCTGGGTTATTTCTGTTGGGTGTGGCACAACGCAATGTTATGTATGGGAGGCTCTCTCTCAGGTGCTAAGAGTTCTGATGCTATGATTGGCTAGTTTGGCCACTCTGCCAAGCTCAAAAGGAGGCCTCCTAGAGGCAGAACTCTCTCTGACTGCTGGTTGAGGAAGATGTGCTACCGAAAGAGACACGTGCTGCTGGGAAAGAGACGCAAGAGACACGCGTTGCTGAGTAAGACATTGAGGGACATGCACTGCTGGGGGAGAGACTGTGAGAGACTTGGCTGAGAGACGGTGGGCTAGGAGAGAGACTGACCATTTTTCCTGAACTTGAATTGCAGCCTGGTGCTTCCCTAATAAACCCTATAATCTGTGAGTTCTGTGTGGCCACTGCAGTGAATTACCGAACTCAGGAGAGAGGTGGTGGGTGCTTTGGGAGGAACGGTTGGTGAAAGGGCTGGAGGGAGGCAGCATGTCTGGCCTTGCAGGAATAGGCCTTGGGTTACTGCTGGTAATCCTGTCTTCCTCTTGTAGGGTTAGAGAAGGTCAGAAGATGTGGCCTCTTTGCCGTTTTTGCACAAGTCTATACCAACTCATAGTGACCCCCACTGGGTTTCTGAGGAGGTAAATCTTTATGGCAGTAGATATTCCCTCTTCCTTCTGCAGAGTGGCTGATGAGTTTGAAACACCAACCTTCTGGCTAGCAATCAAAAACCTTAGGCACTGAACCACCAGAGCTCCTTAATAGTGGTAAAGTCTGCTGTAATTTGGATTTGTTCTTTCCAGGCAGAGGTGTTTATCATCACTGAAGCTTGAAATGTTACAGGGTCACAGATGCAGAAATTAAAAATAATTTACCTTAAAAATAGGAAAAATATAGTAATGAAAACACCTAAGAACAGACATAACTCATCTCATCAACCAAAGAAGTTGGTAGTACAGTGCCTAAGCCATCTGACTGGTAATCAGAAGGTTGGTGGTTCAAACCCACCGGCCACTCTTGAGAAGCACAATCTTGAGACTGCGCAATCTACTTCCATAAAGATTTACTACCTCAGACACCCAATGGGAGTTGCTATGAATCAGAATTGACTTGATGGCAGTGGGTTTGATTTGATTTTGGTTTAAATGGAGAAATTAATAAATATAATATTATATAAATTTATTAATATAAATTTATAAATATATAATATTCGTTCATAAGCCCCTCTGCATGACCTTTAAAATACAGGACTCTTCTGTTTATTCAGCAATCCTTCAACAAATGTTAAATAAGAGAAGAAAATACGTTTGGAGATTGACAAATGCCCTTGTCTTAAAAGCAAGAACACCCTCCTGCCAAACTCTGAGCAGATGAGCTGAAAGTAGGGAAGTTATGCTATAAAACTCTGCTCTTTCTTGCTTGAGCTTGTCTCTAACTACTTGAACAGATATAGCTGGACTCAGACTTCTAAAGCACAGGTGTTCTATCTATCTTTTTTTTATAAAAAGAGCAAACAAAAGCAACTTCATTTTTTCTCAGTACTGTCTCCTTGCAATCACTCATGTGTTTCCTATTGCCTAGATTAGGAAAGCTGGACTCTTTATTACACTTAAGTTTGCCACATTTACCTTAAGGGAAGTTGAAATGCCCTCAGCTCTTCTGGAACTCAATTTGGGTACTCCCAGGTCTTACAGAGGATATAAGAAAAGATGTTTGCAGTAGTTGCCAGGGATCCTAGACACCTGTGACTGAAAACTGCCAGACCAAAGGAATGTGTGATGGCAGCAACTCCCTGGGAAGGCAGATCTAAGAACTGAAAACAGAGCCTGAGTCAGATGAGGATGTGTAGGACCCCATTCTGTCTCAGGACAAGCAAAGGGAACCAGCTAAGGAGGTAATGCTTGCAGTATTACAGAGTTTGCTTCCCTAACACACCTCTACAGGATTTGAAAACCTTCCTTTAAAGAGTTGTGCCTTGACAGAGCAGAGTTACATTGCAGCATCCCCAAGATTGCTATGAACTACCTTGTTAGGAGCTGGGTGAATAACCAACTGTTGAGGTTGCAGTCATCTACTCGAGAACAGAAGTTCCTGTAAAAGGATCTAGCTACCATTTCCTGAGACAAATGACTAGAAAAACACAACAACCAGTTCTGAGAACTGATGGTAAGAGTCCTTTTTAGATGTCATTACCATCAGACAAGTGGCTGATACAGGAAACACGAGGACTGCTCAACAACAAATACTAGCCTGTATATAGCTCTCCACAAATGCAGTTTATGTGACTCTTTAAAAAACCAAATGAGTTGCCATTGAGTCCATGTGTGTCAGAGTAAAACTACTCCACAGGGTTTTCAGTGTTGATTTTTCAGAAGTAGATCACCAAACCTTCCTTTAGAAACACTTCTGGGTGAACTCAAACCTCCAACAATTAGTTAGCTGTTAAGCTTATTTTGTGTTATGTTCTTTTCTCAGGAGCAGGTAATGACTTTTTTTTCAAATCTGAAACAGATATCATCCAATTATAGATAGTCCTTGCATTGACTCCAGTCAATGGGTTGGCCAGGGGAAAAAAATTATCACTAAAAATTTCAACTAAAGATTCCTTTTGTTATAAATTTTTACACAAATTCTTTTCAAATTTTGACTCTTCAGATTATCCCAACTAATTGGTAACACCAATTACTATGTAAAACAGACTCACTTTGTCATGATTTTTTACCCAAATTACTATTGGAATCACACTTGTCTCAAAGTTGTTTAGGATGTTTATTACAAAATTATTCTCAGAAAACTTGTACTACGTTGTTGTTGTTGTTGTTAGGTGTCGTTGAGTTGGCTCCGACTCAGTGAGCCTAAGTACAACAGAATGAGACACTGCCTGGTCATGTCCCTCCTCACAATCTTTGCCATATTTGAGCCCATTGTTGCAGCCACTGTGTCAATCCATCTCATTGAGGGTCTTCCCCTTTTTCCCTGACCCTCCACTTTACCAAGAATGATATTCTTCTCCAGGAAATGGTCCCTTCTGACAACATGACCAAAGTAGATGAGATGAAGTTTGGCCATTCTCACTTCCAAGGAGCGTTCTGACTGCACTTCTTCCAGGACAGATTTGTGTGTCTTTTGGCAGTCCATGGTTCTTTCAGTATTTCTTGCAGTGTCACAACTCAAAAGCATCAACTCTTCTTTGGTCTTCCTTATTCACTATCCAGCTTTCACATGTGTATGAGGAAATTGAAAATACTGTGGCTTGGGTTAGGCACACCTTGTCTTCAAAGTGACAGCTTTGCTCTTTAGCACTTGAAAGAGGTCTTTACAGCAGATTTGCCCAGTGCAATATGACATATGATTTCTTGACTGCTGCTTCCATAGATGTTGACTATGGATCCAAGTAATGTGAAATCTTTGACAACTTCAATCTTTTCTCTATTTATTGTGATGCTGCTTATTGGTCCAGTTGGGAGGATTTTCATTTTCCTTACATTGAGGTGGAAGTCATACTGCAGGCTGTAGTCTTTAATCTTTATCAATGAGTCATTCAAGTCATCTTTTCAGCAAGCAAGGTTGTGTTGCCTACATACAGCAGATTGACAATGAGTCTTCCTCCAACCCTGAAGCATTCTTCTTCATATAGTCCAGGTTCTCTGACTATTTGCTCAGCACACAGATTGAATAAAGATTTTGAAAAGATACAACCCTGATGCACATCTTTCCTAATTTTAAACCATGCATTATCCCCTTTTTCTGCTTTAAGAGTAACCTCTTGGTCTATGTACAGGTTCCTCGTGAGAAGAATTAAGTGTTCTGGAATTCCCATTCTTTGTAGTGTCATCCATACTTTATTATGATCCACAGAGTCCAATGCTTTTGCATAGTCAATAAAACACAAGTAAACATCTTTCTGATATTCTTTACTTTCAGCCAAGATCATCTGACATCAGCAATGATATCCCTTGTTCCATGTCCTCTTCTGAATCCAGCTTGCATTTCTGAAAGTTCCCTATCAATATAGTGCTGAAGAATTATTTTCAGCAAGATTTTACTTGTGCGTGATATTAATGATAATTTTCAGTAATTTCCACCTTCTGTGGAATCACCTTTCCTTGGAATAGGTACTAATATGGATCCCTTCCAGTCAGTTAGCCTGGTAACTGCCTTCCAAATTTCTTGGCATAGGTGAGTGAGTGACTGTAGCATAGCATCTGTTTGTTGAAACATCTCAATGGTTATTCTGTCAGTTCCTGGAGCCTTGTTTCTCACCAGTTCTTTCAGTGCAGCATCAACTTCTTCCTTCAGTACCATTGGTTCTTGATCATATGCCACCTCCTGAAATGGATGATGATCAACAAATTCTTTTTAGTAGAGTGACTCTGTGTATTCCTTCCATCTTCCTTTGATGTTTCCTGCATCATTCAATATTTTATCCATAGAATCTTTCAATATTACAACTTGAGGCTTAATTTTTTTCCTCAGTTCTTTCAGCTTGAGAAATGCCAAGTGTGTTCTTCCCTTTTGGATTTCTAACTCCAGGTCTTTGCACATTTCATTATAGTAATTGACTTTGTTTTCTCAGGCTGCTCTTTGAAATTGTCTGTTCAGATCTTCTATTTTGCCATTTCTTCCATTTGCTTTAGCTACTCTCCTCTCAATGAAAAGTTTCAAAGTCTCTTCTGACATCAACTTTGCTCTTTTCTTCCTTTTCTTTCTTTTTAATGATCTTTTCCTTTCTTTATGTATGATATTCTTGATGTCATCCCACAATTTGTTGTTCGATGAGTCAAATTTGTTCTACAGATTGTCTCTAAATTCAGGTGGGATATAATCAATGTCATATTTTGGCTCTTGTGGACTTGATTTAATTGTCTGCAGCTTCAACTTGAACTTGCATATGAGTAATTGATGGTCTGTTCCACAGTCAGTTCTTGGCCTTGTTTTGGCCCGAGATACTGAGCTTCTCCAATCGCCTCTTACCAAAGATATAGTGAATCTGATACCTGTGTATTCCAGCTGGTGAGGTCCACATGTATAGATGCCACTTATGTTTTTGAAAAAATGTATTTGCAATAATTAAGTCATTGGTCTTGCAAAATTCTATCATGTGAACTGTGGCATCATTTCTATCACCAAGGTTGTATTTTCCAGCTACCAGTGATTCTTCTTTGTTTTCAGATTTCACATTCCAATCACCAGTAATGATCAACACATTTTGAATGCATGTTTGGTCAATTTCAGATTGCAGAAGTTGGTAAAAATCCTCAATTTCCTCATCTTTGGCTTTAATGGTTAGTGTGTAAATTTTAATAATAGTGGTATTAACTGGTCTTCCTTGTAAGCATATGGGTATTATTGTATCACTGATAGTATTGTACTTCAGGATAGTTCTTGAGATAATATTCTTTGTGATAATGAATGTCATGCCATACCTCTTCAATTTATCATTCCCAGAGTAGAAGGTCATATGATTGTTTGATTCAAATAGCCAAAACCAGTCCATTTCAGCTCACTAATACTTAGGATACCAATCTTTATGCATTCCATTTCATTTTTGATGACTTCCAATTTTCCTACATTCATACTTCATACCTCCACATTCTGATCATTAATGTGGATCATTAATGGATGTTTACAGTTATTTCTTCCCATTTTGTATCATGCCACATCAGGAAATGGAGGTCTCGAAGGCTTCACTCCATCCACATCATTTAGGTTGACTCTACTCTGAGTAGGCAGCTTTTCCCAAGTCGTATTTCAAGTGTCTTATGACCTGAGGGGCTCATCATTCAGCACTATATCAGACAATGTTTCAGGGTTATTCATAAAGTTTTCCAGTAATATGTCAGATGGTGTTTCACTGCTATTCATAAGATTTTCACTGGCCAGTTCTTTGAGAAGTGAATGGCCCCTTCCTTCTTCCCAGTCTGTCTCAGTCTGGAAGCTCCACTGAAACCTGTCCACCATTGGTCACCCTGCTGGTATTCTAAATACCCATGATATAGCCTCCAGCCTCCCAGCAACACACAAGCCACCTCAATATGACAAACTCACAGATGAGTTGTGGTCTCAGAAAACTTATATTATAGAAAAGTTTAATTTCTTAAATTTCTTATTCTCAGAAGCCTACTCTATCAGCAAGAATATTCACATTGTGATCAAAACAAAGTGCTAGAACTGTAGCTGCTCTGTTCTTGCATTGCTTTAGAGTTTGCTGTTGGGAACTGGGAGAGGATGATAGGAGGGAACAGCTTGTGATCACTACTGCCAACCTGATCAACTATAAATCAAAACAATCACGGGTCACATCAGTTGCTAGAAGGACTGTTGACTTGTCCTGATATGATGCTCACAACCCTTGGGACAGACGGGGGTATGCCAGCAATCCAGGAATCCAACTTCAATGAAGTCTAAGAAATCTATTCTGAGACCAGCAAGAAGACTGTTTCTAGGCTGGTACTCTATCCAGACAAGTAGGAAACAACTTAGCTATAAAGCTAAGGAATGAACAAAAGATGCTTAAGTGACTATGGGGACAGACTTTGATACCTAAAAATACTGGAAAAGATCAAATAACATTGACTTTGACACTTCTTTGCCTGACATAGTGAGCCAGCACAAATGACTAATATTTTCACTTTTTTCATTCATCCAATAAATATATATTGAAGTTTTATTCCACAGTAGACATTGCCCTAAGTACTGGGATACAGAGAAAAATAAAACAGAAACATTTCCCTTGAGAAACTCATAAATTAAAATAAGAGTAAGAGAAGAACAAAATCATGTATTGATGACTAAAATCCAAAGCTGACTATAATAACTATCATACAGTGTAATATTTGCTCAAATAAAGTTTCTCAACCTTGGAAATTATGAGAATGCCTCATGGGAAGATGGAACTTCAGTAGGAAATATAAAGATAAAAAAGTACATCAAGATGATAGTACTACCATCATTACAACCATTACTTTTTAAAATACTTTACATTTATTAAATATTTTACTATGTACAAAGGAAAGAGCTTTGGTAGCACAGTGCCTAAGGCATCTGACTGCTAACCAGAGGGTTGGTGGTTCAAACCCACCAGTCACTCTGCACAAGCAAGACTGGGCAATCTACTTCTGTAAAGATTTACTGCCTCAGAAACCCAAAGGAGGTCGCAATGAATTGGAATCAACTTGCTGGCAGTCGGTTTGCTTTTTTTTTTTTTTTCTTTTTTGGTTTATGTGCAAAGGAGCTCTGGTTCCACAGTGTCTAACCAGAAGGTTGGTGGTTCAAACCCACCAGCCATTCTGTGGAAAGAAGATGGGGCAATTTACTTCCTCAAAGATTTACCTCCTTGGAAGCCTGATGAAGGTTGCTGTGACTGAGAATTGACTCAGTGGCAGTAAGTTTGGTTTGGTTTCATTACGTACAGGCACTATGTTACTTGCTCAAAAAAAAAAAAAAAAAACCCACTGCCATTCAGTTGATTCCCACTCATAGTGACCCCCATCGGCTTTCTGAGGCAATAAATCTTTACGGAAGTAGACAACCTTCTGGTTAGCAGTCAAATGCCTTAGGCGCCGCCCCACCAGAGCTCTTTATGTTAAATACTCTACATATATTATCTCATTTAATCCTCATCAAAGCTCAGTATGACAGAAGCTGCAATAAAATTATCTTCATTTTGCTGATGGAGAAATTGAAGCTTACCAAGGTTGAATAATATCTAAGGTCACACAACTAACAAATGGCAAAGATTCAACTTTGATTCCATTCTTTTTACCACTATGCCGCATTGAGAATGGTATGGCCAGAAAAATATAGAATAAATTTCATGTGAATGCCTCAGAAGTGGGGACTGGAACAGCACTCTTATTATGTTGGTCTAAAGCTCTAGGAATATGGGGCCTTTCTCTTTGTGGCTAGCTCAAATTGAGATACAAGCTGTATACATAAAACACACCTTGGATTTTGAAGACTTAGAAAAAAACCAAACTCAATGCCCTGGAGTCAGATTCGACTCATAGCAACCCCTCCTTGGAAACCCAAGGAGCAGATTGCCCAACCTTCCTTCCAAGGAATGGCTGGTGGGTTTGAACCTCCAGCCTTCTGGTTAACAGTCAAATGCCTTAGGAACTAGATAAAAAAAAAAAAAAAGCAAAATATTTCAATAATTATTATTGTATTAATTACATATTGAGATGATAATATTCATTTTGGGTATTTTGGGCTAAGCAAAGTATATTAAAGGGCTCTGGTGGCACAGTGGTTAAGGCATTTGATTACTAACCAAATGGTCTGTCATTTGAACCCACCAGCTGCTCCGCAGGAGAAAGATGATGCAATCTGCTTGGGCAAAGCCTTGGAAACCCTAGAGGGTAGTTCTACTTTTTTTATAGGGTGTGATGAGTCAGAATCAACTTAATGTCAGTGAGTTTGGTTTTTTTTTCGGTGTTAAGAATATTAAAACTAATGTCACCAGTTTCTTTTTCCTTTTTTTTTTTAATGTGGCTATTAGAAATTTTAAATTACATACTGGGCTCAAATCTGTAGCTTGCATTGTATTTCTATTGGACTGTGTTGGATTGGAGACACAGAGGAGTGGTAAGATGACTAGAACAGAACAGGACTGACTAATTTTTAATCAACTCTCAGTTTCTTTATTCACATAAAAGAGTCCTACTGACAGCAGTGTTGAGTGCAAAAGCCACTGTTGAACTCGCAGATTGCTTCCTGAAAACCCATTGTGGTAGGAGAATTTGTGGCTCAAATATGTATGGGATCAAAAAATGTTGTGTTACTGTGGTTGAGAGTGGCCCTATGAAAGTCCTTATAAATATTTGTACAAACATTAAAATGTTTACACAAATAAAGTAACAATAAAGACTAGTATATACATCTCTTGCTCCTAAAATATAGTCTAAGTTCTATCTCCTCAGAAGTTTAAATAAAATGCTCATAAATTATTTTGCTTTATTGAAGGAAATTGCATTCCCTCTCTCTCTGTCTCTCTCTCTCTCTCTTTTTCCTGGTCTGTTTATATAACCAAACATTAATGCCTTTTTAGCTTTGAGATTTCTAAGTGTTGATTGCTACTTCCCAAATCCCAGAAGAGCAAAGTAACTTGTATGTTTGAAATTTAACAATGCTTTGGGTAACGTCTGTTTAAGTTTGCTAACACAGTTAAAAAGTGCTTCTCAAATGCTTTCTCCAAAGCACAGGGTTAGCTCCCCCAACAACTTGAGCGTCTTCCACAGACAGCTCAGTTGTCTTCTGGGTAACAAACAGAAAATGTGTTGAAAGGTCAGGTTTATGTTTCATTGGTTTCCTTTATCTCTCCTAAGGCAAAATTTCTTACTGCCTTTTCTAAGTTCGGTTTATTATCCTTCCTTTCCTCTTTCTAACACTCACTTCCCTGTCTTTCTAATTATTGTCAATAGAATAATTTCAAAGTTAGATATATAGGAAATGAAAGTGAACTGTGGAGTGCAATAGCGTTTGCATAAGGGGAATATAGAGCTTTGAAGGGATAAATCCATCAACAGAATTACATCTTACTCAGAGGATAGCATTCAAAATGAGCACATTAGATAAAAACTGCCTGTAGCTTAAATTATATTTGAAAATATTAATTTCCTCATAAATATAATATTGGACAATTTCATGGTATGTCCAATATATCTAAGGAATCCTAGTGGTACAATGGTTAAGTGCTCAGCTACTAATGGAAAGGGTGGTGGTTCAAATCCACCCAGTGACTCCATGAGAGAAAGATCTGCTGCTCTGCTCCTATAAAGATTACAGCCTAGAAAACCCAATGGGCAGTTCTATTCTGTTACATGAGGTCGTAGTCACTAGGAGTCGGCATTAACTGGATGACTCACAATAACCATGAATACATGGCTTACATTTGGGCTTCATTTTGAAATGAAAGCACCCAGGGCTGAAACTACTCAAGGTCAATATTCTTACAATATGGCTTCTTGTTCTGATCATAGTAATAAGTTAATGCTGATTATTCCTGCTTAGAACCGTAGCACTCTTTCTAGACTATAGCAAGATCTGATGGCAACTATGGAAAATCCAAGAATTTTCTTTAGAAAAATGATTGCAGCTCTAAGCTCAGAAGTTGTGCCAAAGCAATTGAGCCCCAGTGTTCTTTCACTCAGGATCATGTCATTGTCATCCCTATCAAATATTTCCTGTGGCAAAGAAAACTCAGAACAGTACATCTGGAATATTCACAAAGTTAGCTAATATCTCCATAATATAAGTAAAACACGAAATTTAAAACTATTTTAAAGTGGCTTTTTGAAATGATTTTTTAAAAATCACTTTCCAGTAAAAAGTAAGTTTCCTATTATACTCAATGAGCTATAAATACCCTGTCTTTTCTTTCTCTAAATTATAATTTCCATTTGTTTAACATCTAATTTAGTTCTATAAATACCTAATACCATTTTGATGTTTGCTCAAATGTGCCAAGTACTGACCTCTTTCTCAAATTAGGTCTATTATCAACTCAGAGACAAAATAATACACTGAATATCTTTATTATTTGTCTAGAAAGACAAAGCAGTTAATCTTTATAATTTCTAAACCTTTCTAGGGTTTAAAAGCTTTGGTGGAGTGGGCAATAAAAATTGTTTAAATCATTTACTTAAAAAATATCTTTAAAACAATTGCTTATAACTTTGAATAAACCAAAAGAATTGGTTCTATAATTTAAAATTATAACTTCATTACTTGTTTATGTAACTATTGATGGTAATTAGATAAGAATGTTTTTATGAACAATTTCTTTTCACAAGGCCATTTAGAAATTTTATCACAGAAATGCTTTTATAAATACAAATAACCTTTGAAAATTATAAATATAGGACAAGCTCATTATAAAATGTTTAGACAATATAAATAGTTAGAAAGTAAAAGTCATCTCTCAGATAACTGCTATTAATATTATGATGCAGATCCTTTCATGGTTTTTCAATAAACAAGCAAACACACAAACACATACACATAAATATCCTTATACATTTTTCTCCCCAAATTGGAATTAGATGATACATACTATTTTCCAACTAGCTTTGTTTCTCGTTTAAAAATTTATAATATGTCTATTCTAGCTTTTTAAAAGTATTTGTTTAGTGCTTTTATTATATGGATCATAAGTTATATACAAATTTATCTCTAATGTACATTACATTTTTTTCCCTTTGTTAATTTTGATAGAAAACCAAAAGATGTATGCCAATGAACAATGACCTGGATTCTCAAAAGGAAATTTGCATTTAGAAACGAGATAGGTTTATATGAGATTTTTTTAGTACATTTATATTCAGTTTGTTGTTGTTGTTGTTGTTATGTGCCGTCGAGTCGGCCCCGACTCATAGCGACCCCTCCTTGGGTTTCCGAGGCAGTATCACTACGGAAGTAGGATTGCCCAACCTTCCTTCCGAGGAGTGGCTGGTGGGTTTGAACCGCCAGCCGTCTGGTTAGCAGGCAAGTGTCTTAGCCACTATGCTACCAGAGCTCCCATATTCAGTTTAGGAATCAATAACATTGAAGAGAACCTACAATTTCCAGGGGTTTTCCTAGATGTGTGCTCATTTAAGTTTATCTAATTTATGACTCTACTGTCTCCAGTTTTACAAATAATAACACTGAGACTGAAACTCAGAAAAGTTAAATAATTTTTCCTGTATAAGTAACATTTAATTTATAACAACTCATCTTTACAAGGTACATTTCAATTTTCAAAGTGTTTTTTCACTTCTTTCATGTTATTTAACCAATTTCTTCAAAAATGAGTCAGAAAAAAAATCTGCTAATAATGTTATTTTTATTTGCTTCTCATTGCAAACTATGAGGCAGGTGTCAGTTTTATAGATGAATACCCAGAGTTTGAGGGATGCTAAGTACCATGTGCAAGATCCAGCAGCTATGGGACAGCTATAGCACAACCCTTGGTCCATCCTGACCCTCTGCTGGAGGATCACACCACCAGGAGAAGGGAAACTTTGCTGAATTGAGAAAATAATCAAAATAACTATGCAGTGTTTGTGTTCATTTAAATTAACCATAAAATATTTAAATTGATCATAAAACACAAAAATTAATCATAAAATTAAATTTTCCAGAATGACTATCTATATTGATTACATAAATCAGATGAATTTTCTATGTCTTCTTTATTTTCTGCTGTGATAGGGAATACAGAACACACTAATATAGAAATAAGTCCTTTATGGAATTCTGTACCAGTGATCATTTTTATGATTTTTTCCAGACCATTGACACCTGAAAGTGAACTTTAATTCAAGAGAAAATCAACTCATCTCCAGATAATGATGCTTTGATGGGATTTGTTCCTTGGGATTTTATGAAGATGCAAAAAGAATTCTTAAGAATCAGGGAACACATCTTCTGAAATTATTATATAATTATTATGCATCATTACACACAGTAAACTTTGAAAGATACACGCTAAGCTCTGATAATCATCTCTTGCTTCTTTTTGTGAAGGAACATGATAATCTTTCCTTTGTATGTCCAAGAGGATTGCTCAGGTAGAAACTGGCTTATCTTCTCGGTGTCATTTGATTCTCATCCTTCTTAGGCTAATCTGTGCTAGGATATCCACTTCTCACTTCAGGGCCCAAATTGATGACACTTACAGTCCTTATTCTTGGCTTTTTTTTTTTTTGGAATGATGACCCTACGCTGTGTCTTCCGCTATCCGGTATCTTCCATCTGTCTCAAAATGGTTAAATCCTGCTGCATCAGTAAATTCTGGGCTCAAGGAAAATTGGAGAGGGAGTTTAAAAATTATTTGCAAAGAACACTCTCCTATTTGGAACCTAAACCATAAACTCATCCACCATGTGGGCAGATCTATATTTTTTGAGTAATCCAGTTTAACATTCTTCAGGCCACTGGAGCTCAAGTATTATAAAGTGTTAATTCATACCCATTATCTTTCATTTATTTCTGAAAAATAGAAATGAAACTAAAGGCACTTCCTCTATGACCTTACCCTGATTTGTCTCCAGTAGGGGAATTCTCAGTTTGTACGCTGCAGGAGGCCCGTATTTGATTCCCAGCTAATATACTTCATGAGCAGTCACTGCCCATCTACCAGTGGAGTCTTGAGTGTGGTTCTGATGCTGAAGAGATTTTAGTGAAGATTCCAAACTAGGACAGATGAGAAAGAAAAGTCTGGTGCTCTACTTCTGAAAATCAGCCAGTGACAACCATACAAATCACAAAGGTCCAACCTACTACTTATCACGGGGCAGTGTTTTCTTCCATTGCACTTGGAGTCGTAACTCCACAGCAGCTAAAACATCAACAAATCGTGGACATGTACTGTACCTTTTCTACTTAGTAATCCAGCATATTATAAGTGTTTGTCTTCTCAGTGAGGCTGAGCTCCTCATGGCTCATGCATCTTTATGTTCCCAAAAGCAAGATCTATGCTTTATACGTAGTAATCTAGATAAGTTTGATGAACATAGGAGTAAATGAATGAATTCAGGATGTCTTTTTTGTGCTATTCAATAGTCTATTTCATTAAAATAGTCTCTTCATATTGCTATTAAAGTAAATGAAATTTCAATTACCCTAACTTTTTAGAATTGATTATTCTATAAATTCTAAAGAATTAGTTGTTAAAATTCATAATATCCTAGGATCTGATGACGAAGTGCCTAAGGCATTTGACTGCTAACCAGAATGCTGGCAGTTCAAACCTACCAGCCACTCCTCGGAGGAAGACTGGGCAATTTACTTCCATAGAGATACCTCCTTGGAAACCCAAGGAGGGGTCGCTATGAGTCAGAATCAACTCAAGGGCAGGGAGTTTTTTTTTTTTTTTTTTTTCTTTATACTAGACTTTAAGGAGCTCTAATGGCATAGAAATTAAAGCATGCAGCTAGCTACTAACCAAAAGGTTGGTGGTTTGAATCAAATGGCTGTTCCGTGGAAGAAAGATGTGGCAATCTGCTTCCATAAAGATTTACAGCCTTGGAAATCCTGTGGGTCAGTTCTACTCTCCCCTAGGTTGCCACGAGTCGGAATTGACTCGATGGCAGTGGGTTTGATTTGGGGTTTAGAGTAGAATTTAATGTAAAATTTAAATATGAAAACTGAGGAAAAATATAAGCCCATAAATGAATTCAGCAATATATAGCTAAATACAGGCATGGTTACCTTCAGCAAGCTTTCATATTCAAATCATTTCAGTAAATAAATATTTAACAAGCAACAAAACTGATGTTTATATTTACTTGGCCGTCAATTTATGTTCTACAAGAGCTAAATTCCCCATGCCCAATAATGCTTCATATTCCTTGACATTAGTCTATAACAAATGGCACAATTGTGTTAAAAAGAAAAAAAAAGAAAAAAAACATAATAAAAACCATTCACTATGCCAAATATGTCATTACATTTTTTTCCTACTCAGCTGCTAGATGTATTGGATTGTATTATCAAATGGATAGATCTAGTGTTATTTCTACATTTACCATTTTACAACAACAAATAGAAATATAAGGAAGCTTTGGTAACAAATCTTGCTTAATATGTATGTGAAGTAGACAGTTTGTCTAAGAGAAAAATATAACTGATGACAGATTTCATTTCATTCTGCTAGTGCTTATTAAGATGTCTACAAACAAAAAGCCTTATCTGGGTACATCACTTTCTGCAAACAAAAGAAAGTTTTAATTACTTTAATCAGCATTTGGATTGTCTTTGTAGTGACATAGAAAAACAATTCAGTTCTAATCAAGAAATGTCTTCCAGACGAGAGTTCTTCAGCTTAGAATTTAAGTGAATCTAATAGCATATATCCTATAATTCCTGAATAAAATTTAACAATATAATACTGTGCTGACTTCTATTTAAATTATTCCTAAGCCATTAATAGAAAGATTGGTGCTGTTTTGGGCTATGTCCTTATTAGGAATATCATTTTCAGATATGAAACTGGTTCCCATAAAATGAAGATAGCAGACTGAGCAATCAACTCCACATGTCAGCATTTTAATTTCTTTTTTTTCATCAAATATTTAAATCATAAAGATATCTTTGCTTCCCAGTTACTCTTTCAATTTAGTTCCTGACATATGTATTATGCCCCTAGTAGATGAAAGGTAAGTGCCAATAGCTCAGTGGTTAAGCATTTGTCTGCTAACCAAAAGGCCAGTGGTTTGAAACCACCAGTCAATCCATGGGAAGAAGATGTCACAGTCTGATCCTGTACAGAATACAGCCTTGGAAACTCTGTGGGCAGTTTTATTCTGTCCTATAGGGTTGCTATGAAGCAGAGTCGACTTGATAGCAGTGGGTTTAGATGAAAGCTACTGTTACAAATTCAAAAAAATTAACAAGAATGAAATAACTCCACTAAATTTAAATAATCTGTATTCTGAGTTATTTGGGAGTATTTTCAAAACTCTGATTAATTTAATTTAAAAATTAAAAACAGAGACTACTTACTAAATATAAATGTTATTATAACCTTCAATAGGCAACAACTCAAATTCATGTCTATGTATCGCATACATATCACCTGCCTTCTGTAAATATGGCAATGACTCTATTTGGGAAATAAAAGTTCCTATTAACAGACAAATATCTTAAAATGTGGTATGGAATTCAAAGTGGGCTTTGAAGTTGGAAAAAAACAAGATTCAAACCCTCATTTGAATTCAGTGAGGATCTCTGAGGGAGCTCTGGTGGTGTAGTGCCTAAGGCATTTGACCGCTAACCAGAAGGCTGGTGGTTCAAACCCACCAGCCACTCCTCGGAAGGAAGATTGGGCAATCTACTTCCATAGAGATACCACCTCGGACACCCAAGGAAAGGTCACTATGAGTCAGAAGCAACTCAACAGCAGTGAGTTTGAGGTTTTTTTTAAGGATCTCCAGTGGTGTAACAGTTAAGGCTGCTAACTAAATAGGGTTCCAAACCACCAGCTGGTCAGCAGAAGAAAAATAAGGTGATCTGCTTCCATAAAGATTTACAACCTTGGAAACCCAGTGAGGGTCACTATGAATTGGAATCCACTCAATGGCAGTGAGTATTTTCGAGATGCTTGGTCAAGTCATTTTTTACCTCTCTATAAGGCATTTGACTGCTAACCAGAAGCCTGGAGGTTCAAACCCTCCAGCCACTCCTTGGAAGGAAGATTAAGGAATCTACTTCCATAAAGGTATCACCTCAGAAACCCAAGGAAGGGCCGCTATGAGTAGAATGGACTGGACAGCGGTGAGTTTGGTTTGAGATACTTCAATTTATTCATCTGAAAAATGGGGATCCATTCAATTTTGTTCAGTCTCTTGTGGACCACAGTGTTGGCATTGGCCATACCTGAATGAACTTTATCCTTATGAAACTTACTAGTGGGGATGCATACGAGTCCACTGATCACACATACAGTGTGAATAGAATGTGTCTAGGGCTGCAAAGGGGAAATTCACAGAGTGTTGGAAGCCATTGATTCAAATGTTTATTCCTATAAGAAAGACCTACGGCAGGTGGGGTGTAGGGAGGTGTTTACATGCAATGGAAATTGATTTAGCTTTACATTTCTTTCAACTTTCTAGAGTTTCCATAATTTAATACCAGAGGTTGAAGTCCCAAGTTATTACTCTAATTTTTCAGAAAACTGTATGACTTTGGTCCAATTACTTAATCTCTCTACATCTTAGTTTGCTCAATCCTAAAATGGGAATAATACTTACCTCATAGACTTTTACTGAGATTAAGTAAATTAATATTTCTAAGGTTCTTAAAGTAGTACCTGACATATAATGTATTCTTACTATTGTTGTCAAGGCTCCGGGAATTGACGAAATACCCATTGAGATATTTCAACAAATGGATGCTGTATTGGAGGCACTCACTCAGTTATGCCAAGGGATTTGGAAGACAGCTGCCTGGCCAACTGACTGGAAGAGATCCACATTTGTGCCCATTCCAAAGAAAGGTGATCTCACAGAATGTGGAAATTATCGAACAATATCATTATTATCGCACATAACTAAGATCTTACTGAAAATAATTCAAAAAACGGTTGCAGAGAACTTCCAGAGGTGCAAACTGGATTCAGAAGAGGACGTGGAACAAGGCATATCATAGCTGCTGTCAGATGGATCCTGGCTCAAGGCAAAGAATACCAGAAAGATGTTCACTTGTGCATTATTGACTATGCAAAGACATTTGATTGTGTGGATCATGACAAATTATGGATAACATTGAGAAGATTGGGAATTCCAGAACACTTGATTGTACTCATGAGGAACCTGTACCTTGACCAGGAGGGTGTCGTTCAAATGGAACAAGGGGACTCTACATGGTTTAAAATCAAGAAGGGAGTGAATCAGGTTGTATCTTTTCCCCATACTTATTCAATATGTATGCTAAGCAAATAATCCGAGAAGCTGGACTGTATGAAGAAAAACGTGGCATCAGGATTGGAGGAAGAATCATTAACAACCTGAGATACACTGATGATACAACTTTGCTTGCTGAAAGTGAGGATGACTTGAGGCACTTACTGATGAAGATTGAGGAACACAGTCTGCAGTATGGATTACATCTCAATATAAAGAAGATAAAAATCCTCACAACTGGACCAATAAGCAGCATCATGATAAATGGAGAAAAGATTGAGGTTGTCAAAGAATTCATGTTACTTAGTTCTACAACTGAGGCCAGTGGAAGCAGCAGTCAGGACATTAGACCACGTGTAGCACTGGGTAGTTCAGTTGCGAAGGAACTCTTTCAAGTGCTGAGGAGCAAAGATGTCTCCTTGAGGACTAAGGTGTGCCTGACACAGGCCATGATATTTCCAATCACCAGGTATGCATGTGAGAGCTGGACAATGAATAAAGAGGACCAAAGAAGAGTTGATGCTTTTGAGTTGTGGTGCTGGCGAAGAATGCTGAAAGTACCATGGACTGCCAAAAGAACTAGCAGATCTGTCCTGGAAGAAGTGCAGCCAAGATGCTCCTTGTAAGCGAGGATGGCCAGACTTCATCTCACCTACTTTGGTCATATTGTCAGAGGGGACCATTCCCTGGAGAAGGATGTCATGCTTGGTAAGGTGGAGGGTCTACAAAAGAGGGAAAGGCCTTCAACAAGATGGGTTGACATGGTGGCTGTGACAATGGGCTCAAGTATAGGAAGGCTCACGGAGCTGGCGCGGGATAGGGCAGTGTTTCGTTCTGCTGTGCATGGGGTCACTATGAGTCGGAAGCGACTCGACGGCACCTAACAACAACAACAACTATTGTTGTCATCTAGGAATAATGGCAGTCTACCCATGAGAAAATATTCTGCAAAAAAATTTAAAAATCTATGACATAAATTATCAAAGAAGAGAAAAGATTAAATGAATGGCACTCTGTTGAAGGAGCCTCATTAGAGCAACATTAAGTGCTTGGCTGCTAATAGAAAAGTTGATGGTTTGAACTAATCCACCATCTATGAGGGAAAGACCCAGTGATCTGCTCCCATAAAAAATACAGTCTAGAAAACTCTATTGCTCTATGGGGAAGTTCTACCTTGTCACATTGGGCTGCTATGAGTTGAAATTGACTTGATGGCATCCAACAATAGTTCTTTGTTGGGGTTGAGAAAAGATGAGAATTTTTTTCTCAAGGTATCTCCTTTTACCTTCCTAACCTGGACTGGGATGCTATGCTTCCCTGGGAAGAGTTAGCAATGTGGAGAGACTGTGGTCATGATGGAAAGTGGCTGTAGTGACTCTGTCTGTCTTTTTGGGAGTCAGACTGTGATTTCCTATTTGTACAAACATAATTAAGGAAAGACCATTGCTTTCAAGGAAACTTGACAGCAAAAAAAAAAAAAAAAAAAAGCACAGACTCAAATATAGTAACATTTATAAAAACAATTTACGTGATTATCAGTTCCACGAATATAAAAACAAACCTTGTTTATCTTCATGTCCCTCAGAGCCTGATAATAATGCTCGATAAATGTTTGCTGGATTGAATTGAATACATTAACAAGTACAAACAAATAGAGAAGAGTATGAGAAAATAAATTGCCAGAAGAATAACTCATGAAGGAATGATCCAAAACTCTTGGGTCCCAGTTGTAACCCTGGTAGATGTAAGGAATCTTCAGGTATCTTTCATGAGCCCCTGAGGAATCAAACAACTAGGAGCCACTGAGGAGCAAGGAAGGCACCAAATGGTACTAGATCAAGTACTATTAGGCAGTGCATGGAGTCCACTGAATATTTAATACATTTAGCTGTGAAATGTTATTTCCTTTTAATAGAATATCCAAATCTGAAATAATTGTTTTCTATGAATAGCTTCATTAGTAACTTGGTTTATGATTAAAAGATGGCTAAGCATAGTGGGTGAGACATTTGGATGCTAACCAAAAGGTTAGTGGTTCAAACCCACCAGCTACCCCATAGGAGGAAGATGAGGCAATCTACTTCTGTGAAGATTTACAGTCTTGGAAACCCAGTGGGAGTCCCTATGAGTCAGAATTGACTTGATGGCAGTGAGGTTTTTTTTCTTTTTTTTTTTGTTGTTGTTGTTGTTATTTCTAATTTCATACCTCAATTTGAATCAGACCAGTTGCCATAGAGTCAGTTCGATCTTATGACAATTCCATGTGTGTGTCAGAATAGAACTGTGCTCTATAGGGTTTTCAGGGACTAATTTTTCTGGAAGTAGATCACGGGGCCTTTCTTCTGAGGCACCTATGGGTGGATTCAAACTGCCAACCTTTTGGTAAGCAGCTGAGTGTGTTAACTCTTTGTACCACCCAGCAACTTCCTACCATTACTTTTGAAAAATTAAACATAAACATTTGCATAATCATAAATGTTAATGTGTCAGTCTTTGTGGCATTTGAGGATGGTAGAGAGTTGTCACATGACACCTACCAAACTGGAGCAGAGAGTTTCCTTATCCAGAAATAGGAAGTTAAATTCTGGTGCTGAAGTATTTGGTATAACCTTTAGGTTATACAAGAAGATTCTGTTTTTAATTCTGGTGTTTCTTGCTTGGCTTTTTTTCTCTAAAAAGGATAAATTTAACCTTTTTTATCAGTCCACACTATCTGGGAAAGCAGTAGTTGATACTCCATGTGCATTGGCTAAGATTAAAGAGGGATTAGTACATTAAGGGTAAAGTTATAATGCAAATGTGTGGAGTAGAACTGAAGGTGGGTGCCTTCTCTAAACTCTTTAACTGTTCTGAATCTTAGGTCTTTATCACTCAATATGTGGTCCCTGGTACCTGGCCACTTAAGAACATAATGGAAATGCAGGATTTCACTACAGAACTTCTGAAGCAGAATCTTCATTTTCATAAGAACCCAGAGGATTTGCATGAACATTATAGTTAGAGAAACACTGCTTTAGGGCATACACCCTTGGAGGATTGACTGGGTAAAATGTCCTGGAAGCACAGTGAGACTGAAGGCTGCTTGGGTCATTAGTTGGCCATGTGATATCCGACCTGAAGGGCTCCAAGGGATCTTTTTGGAGCTTAGTCACAAAAGGAGGTCATTGCACCATTTTTTTTTTCTATACTTTTTTTTAACTACTTGTTAGTAGATTGATCACTATTCTTCCTGGTGAAAGAGAGAGGAAAATGAAGTCCATTATTTATTGGAGTTATTGGAGAGCATCAAAGCAAGCAAGAGATGGCAGAGATGGCAGTTGCAGTTTTCTATAAAGACAGAAAGAGAAGGCTTTGTCTTCATACATATTTGTCAAATTGGAAGTCAAAGCAGGCTGGAGGAAGCAAGTGTTGGATGGATATCATTATCTGTTAGGAGAGTATTACTGGGTTTATTTTTACAACATTTTCAAGATAATCTAGTATATTGATAGTCATTGACATTCTGTGTTTGTTAAAGTATTGAGAACTATATATTAAAATACTTATGTTTAACTCTTTTTGAATAAACCTTTATTCTGTCTTGTGGTGCTGTTGTCTATTGCACACATTTTGCCTGTTATCAGTCACAAACTATCAGTACTGAATTATTCTGTCAAGTGTGAATCTACGAGCTTTACACCTGCCAGTTCAACTGATACCCAGCATTGTGGGAAAAAGCCAAGGAATGACCTGCCAGCCTATATTTGTGACAAGAGTCTTGTTCATGTTGCTCAATGGTTTGTAGAGTGTATCTCTGAAGAATTATTTGTATAAGGTCCAGTACATCTCAATATTCCAGGAAATAATTATCTTTTATACTGAACTCCAAATAAAAGTAGAGGAACAATGTTGAAAAGAATCCTTTGATTAGTAACTATCTGTAAATATGTTGGGGAAATTTTGTCTAATTTTTGTTCGAGACTATTCAAACCCCAATTGTAAACAGATAAGAAATTTTGGTACATATGTAAGACTGAAGCATAACTGACCCCATAATGTAACTCTGCTTTAATAGTGCAGTGTCCCTTCTTGTTATGATAACTGATATAAAATCATAATAACAAGTGATTGAAGATTTGTGGCAGAAATAGTAAAATTTCTTTCTCAAATCCCGTAAAGCTCTCTGAAAATTAAAATGAAGTTTTTGGAGGTTTGCAGTAAATTGAAGGAGCTCTGGTTGTGTAGTGTTAAGGCATTTGGCTGCTAACCAAGAAGTTGATGGTTCAAACCCAGCAGTTGCTCCATGCAAGAATGATGAGAGTCAGAATCCATAAAGATTTACAGTGTTGGTAACACAATGGGGATCACTAGGAGTCAGAATTATCTCGATGACAGTGAGTTTGGTTTGGTTTGGTGGTAAATCAATGCATCTTTCTTTGGACACATTCTTTCTTCTTATTTTGAACAAGAGTCAACAATAACATGACTAGGAGGTAATAACCAATCAGTTTGATTGATAACTTTTGCTGGCAGATCTTAGCCAAAAAAATAAAAATAAATAAAGCTTTCTTGACAGGTCTATGGCAGGCATCAAGGTTCAGTCTTCATTCTTTGCCCAAACATTCCAGAGGCATTAAGCTCCAGTTGTAGGACAGATAATAATAGTAGCTAACATTTTGTGAGTGCTTACTGGGTGCATTGGCTCATGTAATCTCATAACAAACCATGTCTAGGCATTGTTCTCAGCACCGTACAAATACTAGCTCATTCAATACCTATATCAATGATGTTCCTTTTTACTGAGAAGGAGAGTTAGAAACCAGCCAAGGTCACATAACCAAAAAGAGGCAAAGCCAGGACATAACTCCAGTAAACCTGGCTTTAGTGTGTTCTTTCTTAACCACTCATTTGTCAGCGGAGCTGTACATAATTATTCTAATGCTTGAGTACTTTCTCTACACAGGGCACTGTGTATTAAATATCTCATTTAACCCTTTCAGCAACCAAATGAATAGATCATAGTATTAAAACTAAAAACCAGTTACTGTCAAGTTGATTCTGGCTCATGACAACCTATTTTACAGATGAGGAAACAGAGGTCTAACTTGCTGAATGGCATAGAGATCGTAGAGAATTATGAACAGGTAGAATGTGACACTAAATATCATGGTTTTAGCCAATGAGTACTACCCACAACTCCAAAAACCAGTACACAGCAAGGAAGATGCTTTGTATTAAGATGAAACACATTGATCACGAATTCTGAGAATGGTGATTAGTTTTGAAGTTAGGTACCAGAGGTGAAGCCTACTCGTTGCCTAAAGGACGAAATCCAAATTCCCTATTATAACAGTTAAAGCCCCTCAGCTCAGGAACATAGCTTCCTCCTACAGCTTCAGTGTCTGTTGTTCTTCATCTCCTTTTTTGCACCAAGCATCTGATGTTTCTCACCAAGATGCCTGGAAGTGCACTGACCTCTGTGTGGAGATTTTCTCTTCCCTCTGTCCACTTCCTCAGCTAACATGCTTCTTCTCAGCAACACTGCATTATGACTCAGCTCAGGGGTTACCTCCACCAGGATCTCTGCCTTGATCTTCTTCTTTGAACAGTGTGAGTTCCCATACCCATTACTGTTGAGTTGATTCCAATTCAAAGTGACAATATAGGACAGAATACAATTGCTCCAAAGGTTCCCAAGGCTGTAATCTTTACAAAAGCAGACTTCCACATATTTCTTCTGCAGAGTGGCTGATGGATTCAAACTGTTGACTTTTTGGTTGGCAGCCAACTGCTCAAACACTGAACCACCAGGGCTCCCTCCTCATTCTCTGGCCTCCCGTGGTATCACTTCTACATCTCCCCACATCGTATTTCATTATTATGTGTTTATTTATCTAACTACATCATGACCTTCTTGAGGGCAGGCATTTTGTTTTATCTCTATGTGTGCCCCTAGTACCCAACACTGTGCTGGAGAGATAGTAGCCACTCAATAAATGATTACTGCACAGGTCCAAGAAAACCTTATGGGGAGATCTCAGAGTCCCCTCTAAGCATCATCTCAGATACCACAAAGGGATATTTTTGTTTATTTGTTTTAACAATGTTTCCTTTTCCATTTTCAAAGACAAATCAAGAGTGAGGGATAGATAATGCAAATTATAAAAAGTAGAGTAGGAAAGAATGAGTCAATTGTCTTTTGTATATTCACTGGTAGAATTCTCAATTTCCATGCAGGAGACCAGGGTTCAGTTCCTGGCCAATGCACTTCATGCACAGCCCCCACCCATCTGTCATGGAGGCTGATGTGTTGCTATGATGCTGAACAGGTATCAGTGGAGCTCCCAAACTAAGGACTAGAAAGAAAGGTCTGAAGATCTGTTGCCAAAAGTTAGCTAACAAAAACCCTATGAGTCCCAACAGTCCAATCTTCAACCAGTCGTAGGGATGGTGCAGGACTGGACAGTGTTTATCCCACTGTGTACGAAGCCACCATTTATTCAAGTGCCACGTGACAGTAGCTAACAAAAACAACAATAGTGAATCCAAACAGAAAAAAAAAAAAATGAGGAAGTCCTAAGACATTGTTTATACCATGATCTAGTTTAATGAAGAATTCATTCATCTCAGATGCCATCAAAATCATATATATAGTTTGTTTTAATAACATTTTTAGCAAGAAACAATTACAGATGTAAATAGCAATTGCAAAAACAGTAGAGTCAATCATATACCCTTTGTCCAGTTTCCCAAGTTTATATCTTACATTACCAAAGTCCATTTGTCAAAACTGAGAAACCACCATTGGTACATAATTTTGTTGTTGTTTGTTGTTACGTGCAATTAAAATGGAACTGCCCCTAAGTACAACAGAATGAAACACTGCCTAGCCTGTGTCATCCTCACAATCATTGCTATTTTTCAGCACATTGTGGTAACCACTATATCAGTCCATCTCACTGAAGATTTTCCTCTTTTTTACCTTCTACTTTACTAAGCATTATATCCTCTAGGGATTGGTCCCTCCTGATAAGAAGTCCAAAATATGTGAAACCAAGTCTCTCTATCCTTACTTCTAAGGAGCATTCTAGCTATACTTCTTCAAGATAGATCTGTTTGTTCTTCTAGCAGTCATTAATATATTTAATATTCTTGCTAACACCATAATTCAAATGAATAAATTCTTCTTTGGTCTTCCTTATTCATTTTCCAGCTTTCCCATGCATATGAGGCAATTGAAAATACTATAGCTTGGATTAGGCGAATCTTAGTCCTCAAAGGGGTGTCTTTGCTTTTGAATACTTTAAACAGGTCTTTTGCAGCAGATTTGCTCAATACAGTATGTCATTTGTTTTGTTTTTAACTTTTTAGCATGGTTTGAGTTAAAATTTACAGAGCAAATTGTTTTTCCATTCAACTGTTCATAAACATTTTGTTTCATAACATTGAGTGCAGTTTCTACTATGTAATAGATTCTTTCCACTTCCTCCCTGTGTTTAACATTTCCATTTGTCCTTCTTTCTTACCCATCCCTGCCTTCTTAGTTTTATTTCTGGGAAAATGCTGCCTTTTGATCTCATATGGTTGATTATTCTAAGGAGTGCATACCTCCTTGGTGCTGTTATTCACTCCAAAGACCTAAAAAATCTATTGTGTAGAAGAAAATTGAGCCACAGGGATCAGTTTAGTTCCAGGCTTCTAAAAAGTCATAGTCTCAGGGGTTCATGAGTCTCCATTAGACCTATAAGCCTGGTCCTTTTATTTATTTATTTATTGGAGGGGAGGGGTTGTTCAACATTCTTCCCCAACTTTGTTCATGACCATCTATCCCAATCCCTTACAGAGTGGTAGCAGTGGTAGCTGGGCATCATCTATCTAATGCTTCTGGTCTCAGGGTCATAGAGACTGAGGTTCACATGAGGTAATAGTCCCTTGGACTAATTGTTTCCTTACATTTTTTTATTTTCTTCACTCTTTTGTTCCAGATGAGGACAGACTAAGAGTTGTTCCTTAGATGGCTGTTCACAAGCTTTTAAGATCCCAGTTGATGCTCAGCAAAGTAGGATGTAGACCATTGTCTTTGTAGACTATGTTTTGCCAATTGACTATGATGTCCCTCATGACTATGATCCTGAACATCCATGCTATTCTTCTCATTCCCTCAAGATGTTTGGTTATGGCTAAGAAGTTTTCATAATTTTGACCCCTGTTTGTTCTACTATAGACATGAATATTGTATAGCACACATAAATATGTATATAGAAATATCATCCACCAAACTTAAATATGGTCATTGGTATAGTCCCATTCCCCTACTCATACCCACTCAACTTGCCTGTCTAACCATGTATATCCACTCATAGATTAATGTCTGTTATTACTGATAATGTAGGATTGTGTATGTATAATATTTACATTTATTGTCTGTAACTCTCGTGCATTTTTCAATGTCTTCCTTTTCCTTAATGATATTGTGTAGATCAACCCCTTTTTGTATATTCTCTTTCCGTTCACCCAAATTAATGTCTCTTATACAGTTAGTGGTTTCCTTTCGCTTCCCCTCCCATCCGTGATAACCATCAGGGATTTTTTTTTTTCCACGTGTAAAACTTTCCTTGACTTTTCATAATAGTAGGCTGACATAATATTTTTCATTTTGTGCTTGACTTATTTCATTCAGTATAATGTTTTTGGATTTCGTGAATGCTATTTCCTTTGGCATTGATTTATAGATCCAAGTAAAATAAAATCCTTGACAACTTCAATATTTTCTCTGTTTATCATGATGTTGATTATTGGTCTAAATGTCAGGATTTTTCTTCTCTTTATGTTGAGGTATAACCCATACAAAAGGCTATATAGTCTTTGATCTTCACCAGGAAGTACTTGTCCTTTTCACTTCCAACAAGCAAGGTTTTGCCATCTGTATATTGTAGGTTGTTAATGAATCTTCCTCCATTTCTAATGCTGAGTTCATCCTCATATAGTCCAGGTCTTGGATTATTTGCTCAGTATATGGATTGAATAAGTATGGTGAAAGGATACAGACCTGACTTACACCTTTCCTGATTTTAAACCATGCAGTATCCCCTTGTTCTATTCTAACAACTGTCTCTTGGTCAGATTCCACGTGAGCTCAATTAAGTATTCTGGAGGTCCCATTCTACAAACTATTATCCATAATTTATTATGATTTACTCATTTGAATACTTTTTCATAGTCAATAAAATACAGGTAAACATCTTTCTGTTATTCTTTGCTTTCAGCCAAGATCCATCTGACATCAGCAATGGTAGCCCTCATTCCACATTCTCATCTGAATCCAGCTTGAATTTCTGGCAGTGCCTATTGATATACTGCTGCACCTGTTTTTGAATTATCTTCAGTACAATTTTAATTCTGTGTGGTGTTAATGATATTGTTCAATATCTACATCCCGTTGGATCACCATTTTTGGGAAAGACACGAATATGGATCTCTTCCAGTCAATGGACAGATAAGTTGAATTACACATTTCTTGGTATAGACAAATTAGCACTTCCAGTATTGCACTCATTTTTGGAAACATCTTTATTGGTATTTCCTCAATCCCTAGAGGCTTGTTTTTCACCAAGGAGCTCTGGTGATGCAGTGGTTAAAGCATTCAGCTGCTAACCAAAATGTCAGCCACGTGAGCCCACCCTTCTCCATAGGAGAAAGATAGCCAGCCTACTTCTCTAAAGATTTACAGCCATAAGAACCAAATGGGGACATTCTACTCCATCCTACAGAGTCACAGTGAGCTGGAATCAGCTTGATGGCAGTGGGTTTGGTTTTTCCTTGGTTTTGTTTTTTGCCAGTGCCTTCACTGCAGTTTGCATCTCTTCTTCAATACCAACAGTTCTTGATCATATGTTCCCTCCTGGAATGGTGAAATGTTAACTTATTCTTTTTGGTACAGGGACTCTGGATATTCCTTCCATTTTCTTTTGATGTTTTCTGTGTTTTTCAATGTTTTGAATCCTCCAATATTGCAACTTGAGGGATACATTACTATTAAACTAAACTCCACAATTTATTTGGATTTCACTATTTTTTCCTAAACTCCATTTTGTTCTTGTTGTAGTTCAGAATCTCATCTAGGACACCACTCCACATTTATGCATCACATCTTCTTAGTTTTCTCTGGTCTGTGGTAGCTTCAAATATTTTCCTTGTTCTTTAAGCTGTGTTCTAACCTGCCAGTGTAATTGGAAGTTCCACAAGTTCCAGGAAAAAGCAATATTAGATTATTATCTTTGTTCTACTTTTCTGAAGTACGGGGAATCCTGGCATACTTCATCCTTGCACCACTCCCAGGCTCCCTGTGCCAACTCTTTGGCTTACCCTTAGTGACCTTTTAACTAATGACTTCCAGAAACCATAGCATTATGAGTACTTTATAACTTAGGCACTATGGACAAACTTTCATTTACCAATACAAGATACAACACTAAGTATGAATAAAAACAGATGTGTAGAAGACACTTGCTCAGACAAAATATATTTTCCAAAGATTGGTCAAGCCTTGTAAGTGTTAAACTTTAAACAATTAATTTAAGAGGGCAAATGATGAGGTAGAGTGCACTGACTTTGGAATTAGAGCCTCTCAGAAGATATTCTAACTGTGCTACTTACAAGTTTTGTGTTTCAATACCAGGACTTAACCTCATTAATTTCATGTATGTTGTTGTTGTTGTTATGTGCTGTCTAGTCAGACCCGATTCATAGCTACCCCTCCTTGGGTGTCCAAGGCAGTATCACTCTGCAAGTAGATTGCCCAACCTTCCTTCTGAGGAAGGGCTGGTGGGTTTGAACTGCCAGCCTTCTGGTTAGCAGTCAAGTGCCTTAGGCACTATGCTACCAGAGTTCCTATGAGTCTCAAATGATATAACATATGTAAAGGAATTTTGTGACATCCACAGCCTGATAGCCAAATTATTTTTGTCACTATTAACCCTATCACAGGTTAAACAAAACAAAACAAAATAAAATAAAACTTATAAACTAAAAATATTTCCTACATGTTATAATTTTCTGTTTCAAATTTATCTTCATAGTATAACTGATTTTCAGATTTTCAGCTGTGGCAGCTATGTTGGTTTCTGTGACTAAACAATAATAGCCTGCTGCTGTTGATCACCACACATCTGCCAGTTTGTTGTAATGTGATGTTTGTGTGTTGCTATGATACTGGAAACTATGTTACCAGTATTTAAATTGCCAGATGGGTCACCTATGGTGGACAAGTTATAGTGAAGCTTCCAGATCATGACAGGCTTGGTGATATACTTCTGAAAATTAAACAATGAAAACAATGACAAAAGGATATTGACCAATACTGTGCTGGAAGATGAGACCCCTAAGATGGAAGACACTCAAAATACACAGTGGTTACAACAATGGACTCAAGGATGCCAATAATCATGAAAATGACACAAGACTGGACGATATTTTGCTCTGTTTTCCACAGGATCTCCATGAGTTTGAACCAACTCCATGACAGCTAACAACAACCAGTATTGAGTGCATTTATTTAATATTCACTTCAGCCTTGTCACATAGGTACAATATGATTCAAATTTTAAGGATAGAGGAACTGAGGCTCAGGTTTGCATAATATACACAGGATCATACAGCAAGTAAATAGAGGAACAAGAATATAAATTCAAGAAAACTTGTTCAAGCACATCAGCTCTTAGGCATAAATCTATACCATTTTTTAAGAAATGGTATAAAGCGACTATGAAACCAGAAGAACTAGATGGTGCCGGGCTACCACTGTCATCCACTTAGAAGGGGATCTATGTAGGAGATCCTCGATAGAGGAAGAACAATGTGGTACAAAACTCAACATCATTTGGAGGAAAAAAAAAGTGGGGGGGGGGACCAGGTTTGCTGGTCCAATAGAGCCTGGTGGAACCACTGAGACTTTGGCCCCTAACTGCCCTTCAGGTCTGGAATTGAACCCACACCTGTGGTTTCCAGCCAAACAAAAGACAGGCATATGAGTTGAACACTTACCTGAGGTAGATACACTCCTTGGAGAGAATAATCATGGGAGAAAGAAGTGCTGTTTATGTATAGGGAGACAGCTCAGGGGGCAGGATTGCATGGAAGTAACTATCAGGAGGAAGTGGGAGGGGAGCTGTTGCATTGTGGTAAGTTGTAGTCAATGTCATGAGACAAGGTGTGTGTGAACTGCTGTATTGAAAGTGAATTTGCTCTGTAAATTTTCACCCAAGTCCCAATATAAATAAATAAATAAATAAAGTGGTATAAAGGTATAAGCAATCACATAGAATGTTGTGTTAAAATGCTGTTACACCAAACTAGATAAAGCATAAGTTGGAGATGCTATCACCTGGGCTCCCACCTTTGTCATCACAAGTTGAAGACACTAATTCTGCCTCCTTGGTTACATTCCTCATTAAGTGTGGAAGTCTTGATTTAGGTTTTCTAGATCATGGCCAACACATTCCTAAGTGGTCTTTCAAATCTTGATATAACTGTAGATTTAGAGATCTCAAAACTATAACAAAATGAAAGGTGTAGACCCTAGATACAAATTACTGGTTTCATGACATGAGATATTCTGACTATCTCTTTTAAACGTGGAACATGAAGCTCATGAAGCTGACTCAGAAATAACCCATCTTCCCTGAGATTCTACTTGGCTGCCGGTGGGGTATTTTATCTATCCCAGGATGGCTGAGGAATTCTCTATCATGTACCCTGCCCAGAGTGCATATTATGAATGGAGATGTCCACAATCCTGGTGGTAGCTACTAGAGAGTCTTTTATATGTCACAAATGAGCCTCAATGCAAAGAACAGCTGTTTTCCAGTTTAGACAGGACATTAAAAAAAAAAAAATGAGTTGGTTAGCAATTACAACAATTAATACTACCACACTCTTACTTTTGTATTGTACATTTTTCTTTTCATGGTGTTTCCTAAATGCCATCCCATAGATAAACAAAACCAAACTCACTGCCGTGGAGTTGGATCTGACTCACAGCAACCCATCCTTGGGTTTCCGAGGTGGTATCTCTACGGAAGTAGATTGCCCTATCTTCCTTCTGAGGAGTGGCTGGTGGCTGAGGAGTGGCTTCTGGTTCTGAGGAGCTCCCAATTCAAAATGGCAAAGTGAACTTCAGATGAACTTTGACCTGCACTGTACCCATTAAAGAAAGTTCATATATATTAGGAGCTCTGGTAGCATAGTGGCTAAGACACTTGCCTGCTAACCAGACGGCTGGCGGTTCAAACCCACCAGCCACTCCTCAGAAGGAAGGTTGGGCAATCCTATTTCCGTAGTGGTACTGCCTCGGAAACCCAAGGAGGGGTCGCTATGAGTCCGGGCCGACTCAATGGCACATAACAACAACATATAAGGATTACATTTTTAGCATTATTTACTAGCTTATTTAATTAGGAAGAAATTCAATATATGACTTATGATACTTGCTAAGCTACAGTCATGATGATAGTTTCTTTCTCTATGTTCTGAATTCTTTAGAATTGATCACTTCAAACTTTTCCCAAATGTTTCTGAGAGTCTTCAAGGATAGGGGAGAACTCATATGAACTCTAATCCCCAAGACAGAGGTCCTAAATCTTTTGATTGTCTACTTCCAGTCAGTGGTGGTTTCTTCTCTCTGCTAACGTGGTTACATGTCCTTTCTCAGTTTGTGCTCAAGGCATCATCACTGTTGCTGATGCCTGCACATCTGGACCAAGATGGCTTTTCCCAACTTCACTAACGTTACTATTTCCAATGCTTCTGAGTTTGCTGACTTTAAACTTCCCATAGATATTTTAGCAAAACTACTCTTTAGGTATTTACTTAAAAAAAAAAAAAATTGTTGAGTTGAATCTACTCAAAGTGACCTTATATGTATCACAATTGAACTGTGCTCCATAGGTTTTTCAAAGGATGATTTTTCAGAAGTAGATATCCAGACTTTTCTTTCAAGGTATCTTTGGGTGTACTCAAAGCTCCAACATTTTGGTTAACCATTTGAACCACTCAGGGACAGTGTTTCTTTACCCATATATTATGGATTAAACTTCCCAGTCCTTATGAAGAAGTGCACAAAGCTGTGATTAGATTTTCTCCTCTCCTTCCACTTGATCTAATTGCCTCATCTTGTCCCTTAGTCCAAATTCAACTCCTCATGTCTCATTTACAGGGACCTGGCAGGTCACACCTCACCAATTTTCCAGATGCACCAGATTTGCTTAAGTCTTATGGTAAACACAGTTTGCATTCCAGCTTTCTGGATCACCATATAAAGAGGCCAAGTTTCCATAACGCTGGTAATGCAACAATCATAATGAAAATGCATTTCCCTATTATGTAAGGGCTGCTTATGAAATCCCAGTACATTTCTCATAGCCAGATTAAACATTTTATTGTCTTTATTTTTCATCAAATATGCAAATTCTTTTTAGCAGGTTTCATTTTTGATTTAAAACCATTTTTCATGAAAAACTAAATCATTTAAGGCCATATGGTCTCATGACAATGCATAGTGAAGAAAAAGCACAGCAAATTGTATACAGGAATGCCTTTTTCACGTTTTTTCAAGTGAAAGAAATACATTTCCAAGCCATAGAGTGAGGTGCTTTAAGAAAGAATCTTAAATGTGATGTTGATAAACATGTAATGTGGATATTTGCCAAAGATAAAAGGTGCAGGTCAATACCATCCCTTCTTTTTATGGAAAATGAAGTTATGGTTTAGCTCTTAGCAAAAGGAATCAAAACAGAGTACTTCCATATGTTATTTTATATATAGAAGGAGGAAAAAACAAAAAAGACAAGATAAGGAAGATGCAGTATGAGATAAGAACTGACAGCACTAACATATGATGTGTTGGTATTCAACTCTGACATATTCCATATGGTTTCTCTCCTGGATGTAAGAGGTTCAGAAGAATCTGCAGAGCCTGCCAATAATAAAAATAACTATTATTTCATGAGAACCTACTACATGGTTTGTGGTTGCTAGTTACTGTGGAGTCAGCTTCAATTTGTAACCTTATGTGCAATAGAACAAAACATTGCCCAGTCTTGTGCCATCTTCATGATCACTGGAATGTCTGAGTCCATTATTGTACTGTTTTTTTTTTTTTTTTTAAATCCATTTCATTTGAGGGTTTCCTTCATTTTCACTGACCCACAATTTTACCAAGCATGATATCCTTTTGTCTCAAGTGGTCTTTCCTTATGATGTATCCAAAGTAAGCAAGTGGAAGTCCCACCATTCTCACTTGGATACCCTCATATGATCTATACATTTATATTCTTATTTAAGCCTCACAGTAATATTCAAAGACTGTGTTAACAGAAGGAGCCTTGGTGGCACAGTGGTTAAGTTAGCTTGGCTGCTAACCAAACAGTCAGTGGTTCCAACCCACCAACTGCTCTGAGGGAGAAAGATGTGTGACAACTTGCTTCCAAAAAGATTTACAGCCTTGGAAACCCTATGGGGCAGCTGTGCTCTGTCATTTAGGGTCATTATGAGTCAGAATAAACTCAACATTATTATTTTATTTTATTTTACTTTTTTAATGCTAACACTCTCATTTTACAGACAAGAAAACCAAGGCTCAGAAAGGAAAAGCAACTTTCCCAAGGGCTTATAACCCTTGGTAAGTGGCAATACTGGGATGTGAGCTCAAGTTTGCCTGAGTTTAAAGTCCACACTCTCCCCACCATTCTATGCTGCATTTCTATAAATAAACGAGTAGATAAATAATCCAAAATTTTAAGTTTTCTTCCCTGTATTCTGACCATTTCCCACATGGAACACAACCAATCAGAAAATAAGTACCAGTCAAGAAGCATGGTTATATGGTTATAAAGATCATCAGTGTAGAGTCACCAAGGATGCTTTGTGGCTCAGGACCACCATTGCTTAATTATATGACCTCAAACAACTATTATTCTGCCTAAACCTTTATTTTCTCATCTGAAAATAAGGATAACCACCCTATTCTTAAGAGAGACTTTTTAAAGAATTAAGTGTCATAAGGAATATGTCACCTGACTGTTCCTATTCCTTGTAAGGACAAGGATAATATTAACACTTACAGCTGTCAGAATTCACCTGCATGACCACAATCTTCCCTTAATATCTCCTTAGTTTTTACTGAGAGTCTCATCCCTTCCTCACATCATGTTTTTGTCTTGGAGCTTTGTCATTACCTCTTCTTCCTTCTCTTTTTTTCCTTACTCCTCTCTCAGATGAGTCCTCCTTACTGGTAGTTTCCCTAATTTCTTAAGCTGCCCTATGATTGAAATGGAGTCAGGAATAAAATGGTGTCCTACCCAGTGTTTGATCATACTTTATTTTTTTTTTTTCTTTTATGTTAGCTTCTAGAGCAGGCTTCTTATTTCTATTTTCCCTATCCAGAACAAAATGCCTTTCATAAACACAATTTATTCACTTATTGATTCTAAACCATCTTTTCTTTGACGCACAAAACCAATTTCTCCAGCAAGTGAAGAACAGATGTCATACATTCCCCTCGCATCATCCATTCCCTCCTTCTCTTTCCCCATTTTTCTTCTAACTTCATCTCTCTGCTTTCAGTCATAATACAAAAGATACTTAGAAGGGTCACTAGCTCATGCATTTTTCCAGCACCTAGACTCTGAATCCCAGTTTGGCTCAGTTTAGCCTGATGAGGAAATTCTATACTGCACTGCCTGTCATATGGCAACTATTCATTAAATGCTAATTGCCTTCTTGAAGCCTGGCATTACATTAGGATTTTACAGATTCAAAGCTATGTGATTGGACCCATTAGGGTATAATAGTTGAAGATACTGTTGGAAACAAAATACAAAGAAGGGAAATTATTGTTATAAATAATAAGCTATTAAATATACAAATACCATGGTCTAGCAATAGGAAAAATGCCTTCAAAAAGTGTCTGGATGAAAATTAGATATGAAAATTCTACTTTGATAGCCAAAAAGAGCTGTTTTTTGGAGGTTTTTTCCCCCTCATTTTCTTATTTGGGGAAAATGGTTTGAGAGAAGGTTGAAATTCAGGGTCTAATTAATGAAGGTATTGGTGGCTTTATCCATCTCTGGAAAGCAGGCTGAGGACTAGATGAAATCTGGTAGAAATTCTGAATGAAGTGTGGCCATTCAAGAAATAGCAATAGACAAAGCACCCTGGGGAGGTAGAGAAGTCATCCAAAAAATGTTACCTCTGTCTTAAATAGGAGCTCTGTTAGCACAGTGCCTAAGGCACTTGACTGCTAACCAAAAGGCTGGCGGTTCAAACCCACCAGCCACTCCTCGGAAGGAAGATGGGGCAATCTACTCCCACAGTAATAATGCCTCAGAAACCCAGGGAAGGATCGCTATGAGTCGGGTCCGACACGACGGCACATAACAACAACAACAACAACTGTCTTAAATAGATGTTCAAGATGAGCTGGAAGCGATGTGTTCTACCTGGAGAATAAATGCAAGAGGTGGAAGAAGTACAAGAGGGAGAAATCATGACAAAGTGAAAAAGTAGTATAACTATAGAGAGTAGCATTGCATATGGAATTGAGAGTAAAGGTATTCAAGAAGTAGATAATTGTATTACTCAGTGAAATAACATAAAGAAAAAGACTTTTTCTCATAATTCCAAAGTAATGTACCATTCTTCTTTAAACACTAAATATTCCTCATTGTTTCTTAAATTTCTAATATGGTCTTCATGACTCTACAGGTCAGGTACCTACCTAACTCTCTGGCCTTTGTGCCCAGAGATGAAGCTAGTTTAGGTCTGTAAAATGTATCTGCTCACCTAAATCACAGCCTTTCTTCATTCAGCTCCCCTTACCAACACTTGGTTTCTAGGCTTGGCTGTGTTGTTAGCTTGCTGGGCAACCTTGTACAAACCAGTTCAAGTCCCTGAGCCAGACCCTCTTCAACTTTATTAGAGGAGATTAGATGAGTACATCTCTAAATTCCTTTCTGGATTAAGAATTCTATCAGTCTATGAATATTCAAGAGAATGTTATTAGCATAATACCAGGCTCAGAGCAAAGGGAAGGTAACTGACATTAATTAAGAGGCTACTGTAGTGCTTTTGACCTTGCAAGAAAAAAACATGTTCCACTTACAGAATTTTCCCATTTGCAGGTATTGTAAGGAAGGAAAAGTAGTCATCAAATTAAATTTTGTAGTTGTTAGGTGCCGTTGAGTCATCTCCAACTCATGTAGACCCTATGCACAGCAGAGCGAAACACTGCCCAGTCCTGTGCCAGCCTCATGATCCTTGCTATACCTAAGCCCATTCTTGCAGCCACTGTGTCTATCCATCTCATTGAGGGCCTTCCCCTTCTTCGTTTACCCTCCACTTTACCAAGCATGATATCCTTCTCCTGGGAATAGTCCCTTCTGACAACTTGACTGAAGTGGGTGAGATGAAGTCTGGCCATTCTTGCTTCCAAGGAGAATTCTGGCTGCACTTCTTCCAGGACAGATTTGTTAGTCCTTTTAGCAGACCATGGTAAAAGGTCTTAGCATTCTTCTTCAACACCACTATCAAAAGCATCAACTCTTCTTCAGTCTTCCTTATTCATTGTCCAGCTCCCACATGTGTATGAGGCGCCTGAAAATATCATGGCTTGGGTTAGGTACACCTTAGTCTTCAAAGAGACATCTTTGCTCTTCAGTACTTTAAAGAGGTCTTTTGCAGCAGATTTGTCCAATGCAATACCTCTTATGATGTCTTGACTGCTGCTTCCATTGGTGTTGATTGTAGAACCAAGTAATGTGAAATCCTAGATAACTTCAATCTTTTCTCCATCCATCGTGAAGCTGTTCGGTGGACCAGTTGTGAGGATTTTTGTTTTATTTATATTGAGGTGTAATCCATACTGCAGACTGTAGTCTTTAATCTTCATCAATAAGTGCTTCAAGTCATCCCCACTTTCACCAAACAAAGTTGTGTCATCTGCATATCACAGGTTGTTGATGAGCCTTCCTCCAATCCTGATCCCACGTTCTTCTTCATATAATCCAGCTTCTCGGATTATTTACTCAGTATAAGAGCTGAATAAGTATGGTGAAAGGATACAACCCTGATGCATTCCCTTCTTGATTTTAAACCATGCAAATCAAGGTCCTCTTGTTCTATTTGAACAACAGCCTCCTGATTTATGTATAGGTTCCTCATGAGTACAATTAAGTGTTCTGGAATTTCCATTCTTCTCAAAGTTATCCACAATTTGTTATGATCCACACAGTCGAATAGTTTTACATAGTCAATAAAACACAAATAAACATCTCTCTAGCATTCTTTGCTCTCAGCTAAGATCCATCTGACATTAGCTCTGATATTCCTCATTCCGTGTCCTCTTCTGAATCCAGCTTGCATTTCTGGAAGTTCTCTGTTAATATACTGCTGTGACTGTTTTTGAATTATCTTCAGTAAAATTTTATTTGCATGTGATATTAATGATATTGTTTGATAATTTCCACATGCTGTGGGATCACCTTTCTTTGGCATGGGTGAAAATATGGATCTTTTCCAGTCAGTTGGCCAGGTAACTGTCTTCCAAATCTCTTGGCATAGCTGAGTAAGTGCCTCCAGCAGGGCATCTATTTGTTGAAACGTCTCAATGGGTATTCCATCAATTCCTGGAGACTGGTTCTTTGCCAATTCCTTCAGTGCAGCTTCAAGTTCTTCCTTCAGTACCATTGGTTCTTGATCATATGCTATCTTCTGAAATGGATGAACATCAACCATTTCTTTTTGGTACAGTGACTCTGTGTATTCTTTCCATCTTCTTTTGATGCTTCCTGCATCATTCAATATTTTGCCCATAAAATCTTTTAAAATTGTAACTCGAGGTTTAAAATTTTTCCTCAGTTCTTTCAGCATGAGACATGTCAACTGTGTTCTTCCCTTTTTGTTTTCTAACTCCAGGTCTTTGCACATCTGATGATAGTAATTGGCTTTGTTTGCCCGAGCTGCTTTTTGAAATCTTCTGTTCAGCTCCTTTAACTTGTCATTTCTTCCATTTGTTTTAGCTACTCTCCACTCAAGGGCAAGTTTCCAAGTCTCTTCTGACATATATTTTGGCTTTTTCTTCCTTTCTTGTCTTTTTAATGACCTCTTGTTTTCTTCATGGATGATGTTCTTGCTGTCATCTCACAATTTCTCTGCTTTTCAGTCACTGGTGTTCCATGTATCAAATCCATGTTTTAAATGATCCCTAAATTCAGGAGGGATATTACCAAGGACATATTTTGGCTCTTGTGGACTTGTTTTAATTGTCTTCAACTTCAAGTTGAACTTACATATGAGCTTTTGATGGTTTATTCCACAATCAGCTCCTGGCCTTGTTTTGGCTGAAGATATTGAACTGTTCCATTGCATCTTGCCACATATGTAGTCAATCTTATCCCTATGTATTCCATCTGGTGAAGTTCACATGTATAGTCATCACTTATGTTTTTGAAAAAAGGTATTTATAATTAATAAGTTTTTGGTCTTACAAAATTCTATCATGCAATCTCCACCATTATTTCTATCACCAGGGTCATATTTTCCAACTACTGGTAACTCTTCTTTGTTTCCAACTTTTGCATTCCTGTCACCAGTGATAACCAACACACATTGATTGCATGTTTGATCAATTTTAGTCTGCAGAAATTGGTAGAAATCTTCAATATTCTCATTTTTGGCTTTGGTGGTTGGTGTATAAATTTGGATAATAATAGTATCAGCTAGTCTTTCTTGTAGGTGTATAGATATTATCCTATCACTGACAGCATTGCACTTCAGGACATATCTTGAAGCAGTCTTTGTGATGATGAATGCTACACCACTCCTCTTTAATTTGTCATTCCTGGCATAGTAGATCATATGGTTGTGTGATTCATAATGGCCAAAAACATTTCAGCTCACTAATGTCTAGGATATCGATCTTTATGTGTTCCATTTCATTTTTGACAACTTCCAATTTTCCTAGATTCATACTTGGTACATTCCATGTTCCAATTATTAATGGATGTTTACATCTGTTTTGGTTCATTTTGTATTATGCCACATCAGCCAATGGAGGTCTCAAAAGCTTTATTCTATCTATATCATTAAGATTGTCTCTACTCTGAGGAGTCAGCTCTTCCCCAGTCAATTTCTGAGTAACTTCTGACCTGATGGGCTCATCTTCTGGGACTATGTTGGATGATGTTTCAGGGCTGTTCATAAAGTTTTCCAGTAATATATCAGACAGTGTGTCACTGTTATTCATAAGGTTTCAACTGGCCAATTCTTTAAGAAGTAGATGGTCTCTTCCTTCTTCTGAGTCTGTCTAAGCCTGGAAGCTCCAGTGAGACCTGTTCATCATGGGTAATCCTGCTGGTATTTTGCTACACAGTGGCATAGCCTCACATCAACTTGTTTGTTGTTGTTGTTGTTATTTGCCATCGAGTCAGACCCGACTCATAGCGACCCCTCCTTGGGTTTCCAAGGCAGTATCACTACGGAAGTAGATTGTCCCATCTTCCTTCCTAGGAGTGGCTGGTGGCTTTGAACCGCCACCCTTCTGGTTAGCAGTCAAGTGCCTTTAATTGTCTTCAATTAGACACAGCAACTTGTAAGTCACCACAAAACGACAAACTGACAGACAAGTTCATTTCCCTAAGTTATTCCTAACCCCTCTGCAACTGCCTACCTCAGACCTCTGCCTTAAAGAAGAGTCACACCCAAGCAAAAAGCAGCCTCTAATCCCTCTGCCTACCTACCTCAGTCCCTGGCCTTAGTAAAGAGCCACACTCATTCAAACAGAACAAAAAGGCAGTTGGTTTAAAATCAAAGAGGAGTGTGTCAGGGTTGTATCCTTTCACCATACTTATTCAATCTGTATGCTGAACAAATAATCCGAGAAGTGGACTATATGAAGAAGAATGTGGCATCAGGATTGGAAGAAGGATCATTAACCACCTGTGGTACACTGACGACATAACTGTGCTTGCTGAAAGTGAGAATGACTTGAAGCACTTACTGATGAAGATTGAAGAATACAGTCTCCAGTATGGATTCCATCTCAATATAAAGAAAACAAAAATCCTCATAACTGGACATATAAGCAGCATCACGATAAATGGAGAATAGATTGGAGTTGTCATAGACTTCACATTACTTGGTTCTACAGTCTATGCCACTGGTTCTTGAACATATATAACCTCCTGAAATGGATGAAGACTGACCAGTTCTTTTTGGTACAGTGACTCTATATATTCCTTCCATCTTCTTTTGATGCTTCCTTCATCATTCAATATTTTTCCCATAGAATCTTTCAGTATTGTGACTCGAGTATTAATTTTTTTCCTTAGTACTTTCAGCTTGAGAAATGCTGAGCATGTTCTTCCCTTTTGGTTTTATAACTCCAGGTCTTTGCACATTTCATTATATTAATTGGCTTTGTTCGCTCGAGTTGCTCAGCTCTTTTATCTTGTCATGTTCTTCCATTTGCTTTAGCTACTCTTCACTCAAGGGCAAGTGTCAGAGTCTCTTTTGACATCCATTTCGGTCTTTTCTTTCTTTCTCCTATTTTTAATGACCTCTCACTTTCCTCATGGATGCCCTTGATGTCATCCCACAATTCTTCTGGTTTTCTATCATTGGTGTTCAATGCATCAAATCTATTCTTTAGATTGTCTCTAAATTCAGGAGGGATATATTCAAGGTCATATTTCGGCTCTCATGGACTTGTTTTAACTATCTTCAACTTCAAGTTGTATATAAGCAGTTGATGGTCTGTTCCACAATCAGCTCCTGGCCTTGTTTTGGCTGAAGATATTGAACTTTTCCATCACCTCTTGCCACAAATGTAGTTAATCTGGTTCCTGTGTACTCCACCTGGGGAAGTCCACATGTAGAGCTGCCATGTGTGTTGTTGAAGAAAGGTATTTGCAATGAATAAGTAGTTGGTCTTGAAAAATTCTATCATGAAATCATCTCCACCATTATTTCTGTCACCAAGGCCAAATTTTCCAACTACCAGTCCTTCTTCTTTGTTTCCCACTTTTGCATTCCAGTCACCAGTGATAATCAACACATCTTGATTGCATGTTTGGTCAATTTCAGACTACAGAAGTTGATAAAAATTTTCAATTTCCTCATTTTTGGCTTTGGTGGTTGGTGTGTAAATTTGAATAATAGTAGTATTAGAGGGTCTTCCTTGTAGGTGTATGGATATTATCCTATCGCTGACAGCATTAAACTTCAGGACAGATGTGGAAACATCCTTTGTGATGATGAATGCCATGCCATTCCTCTTAGGTCCTGAAAGACTTACTTTATCTGTATCTTTAAGGTTGGTTTTACTCTGATGAGGCAGCTCTTTCCCAGTCCTATCTTGAGTGGCTTCTGACCCAAGGGGCTCATCTTCCAGAACTGTTGGTCTATATTTCTGAGCTATTCATAAAGTTGCCCAATAATGTATCAGACAATGTTTCTCTGCTATTCATAACATTTTTCCTGGCCAATTTTTGAGAAGTGGAAGGCCTCCTCCTTCTTCCTAGACTGTCTCAGTCTGTAAACTGCAATGAAACCTGTGCACCATGTGCAAATCTGCTGGCATCTGAAACACCAGTGGCACAGCCTCAAGCCTCACAGCAACGAACAAGCCCCACAGAATGACAAACTGACAGACAAGTTTGTCTCCCTTAGCTGTTGGAAAACTCTGTGTTCTCCCCATATCTAATTCCTACCTGGAACCTACCACTTTGTGGTCTGTGGCTGTTCCCTCCCTTTCCTGGCTCTAGGGGGCTTGGGGCCTAGCTTTGCCACCTGCCCCTTTTACCTGGATATCCTGCCACTGTGGAGGTCTCTGGCCTCTTCTGCTCCCTCCCTTTCCTGACTCTAGGAGGCTTGAGATATGTTCAAGAACCAATGGTATTGAAGGAAGAAATCAAAGCTGCACTGAAAGAATTGGTGAAGAACAAGGCTCCAGGAATTGATGGAATACCCATTGAGATGTTTCAACAAACAGATGCCCCACTGAAGGCACTCACTCGGTTATGCCAAGAGATTTGGAAGACAGCTACCTGGCCAAGTGCCTGGAGGAGATCCATATCTGCACCCATTTCAAAGAAAGGTGGTCCCACAGAATGTGGAAATTATTGAATAATATCATTAATATTGCATGCAAGTAAAATCTTACTGAAGATAATTAAAAAATGCTTGCAGCAGTATATTGACAGAGAACTTCTACAAATGCAAGCTGGATTCAGAAGAGGATGTGGAATAAGGAATATTATTGCTGATGTCAGATAGATCTTGGTTCAAAGCAAAGAATACCAGAAAGATGTTTACTTCTGTTTTATTGACTATGCAAAAATCATTCAATTGTGTGGATCATAACAAATTGTGGATAACATTGCGAAGAATGGGAATTCCAGAACACTTATTTGTACACATGAGGAACCTGTACATAGACCAGGAGGCTGTTGTTTGAAAAGAAAAAGGGAATACTGCATGGTTTAAAATCAAGAAAGGAGTGTGTCAAGGATGTATCATTTCACAATACTTATTCAATCTGTATGCTGAGCAAATAATCTGAGAAGATGGACTATATGAAGAAGCACTTGCCATTAGGATTGGAGGTAGATCATTAACAACCCACGATATGCTAATGACACAACTTTGCTTGCTGAAAGTGAGGATGACTTGAAGTACTTACTGATGATGATTGAAGAATACAGTCTGCAGTATGGATTACATCTCAATATAAATAAAGCAAAAATCCTCACAACTGATCCTATAAGTAACATTATAATAAATGGAGAAAAGATTAAAATTCTCAAAGACTTCACATTGCTTGGTTCTACAATCAACGCCAATGGAAGCAGCAGTCAGGACATCAGATGATATATAGCACTGGGAAAATAGGCTGCAAAGGACCTCTTTCAAATGCTGAAGGACAAAGATGTCTCCTTAAGGACTAAGGTGCACCTGACACAAGCCATGGTATTTTTCAGTCACCTCATGTATATGTGAGAGCTGGACAATGAATAAGGAAGACTGAAGCAAAGTTGATACTTTTGAGTTGTGGTGCTGGCAAAGAATGCTGAAAATACCATGGACTGCTAAACAAACTAACAGGTCTGTCCTGGAGGAAGCATAGCCACAATGCTCCTTGGAAGCAAGAATGGCCAGACTTCATCTTACATACTTTGGTCATGTTGTTGGAAGGGACTATTCCCTAGAGAAAGATGTAATCCTTGGTAAGGTGGAGGGTCGACAAAAGACGGGAAGGCCTTCAACAAGATGGATTGAAATGGTGGCAGTGGCGGTGGGCTCAAGTATAGCAAGAACCATGGAGCTGGCTCAGGACCGAGCAGTGTTTTGTTCTGCTTTGCACAGGGTCACTATGAGTCGGGGATGATGCGATGGCACCTAACAACAACAACACAATCAATGCCAATGGAGGCAACAGTTAGGATATCATACAACGTAGAACACCAGGCACATAAGCTGCAAATGTCCTCTTTCAAGTGCTGAAGAGCAAAGATATCCCTTTGAAGACTAAGGTGTGCCTGACACAAGCCATGGTATTTTTCAATTGCCACATATATATGTGAAAGCTGGAAAATGAATAAGGAAGACTGAAGAAGAGTTGATGCTCTTGAGATATGGTGCTGGTGAAGAATGCTGAAAGTACCATGGACTGCTAAAAGATCTAACAAATCTGTCCTGGAGGAAGTGCAGCCAGAATGCTCCTTGGAAGCGAGAATGGCCAGACTTCATCTCACCTACTTTGGTCATGTTATCAGAAGGGACCATTCACTGGAGAAGGATGTCACGCTTGGTAAGTTGGACAGTCGATGTAGGAGGGGAAGCCCTCAAAGAAATGGACTGACACAGTGGCTGCAGTGATGGTCTCAAGTATAGCAAGGATCGTGGAGCTGGAGTGGGACCAGGTAGTATTTTGTTCTGCTGTGCGTAGGGTCGCTATGAGTTAGAGTCCACTTGACAGCACCTAACAACAACAACAAGAACAGCTCAAGCTAAAAGCTGTTCCAACCCCCAGCCTACCTACCTCAGGCCCTGGCCTTATTATAGAGCCGCACCCAAATGAAAAGCAGCCTCTAAGCCCTAGGTCTATCTACCTCAGGCCCCAGCCTAAAATAGAACCACCCACAAATGAAAAGCAGCCTTCAAACACCTTGCCCGTCTATCTCAGGTCCTGGCCTTAATAAAAAGCCACTCAAGCAAAAAGCATCCTCCAAGCCCCTCATTAAAGTAAAACTCCATAAGAAAATGTAGTCTTCAGAATTTTGTTTGCTAAACATACAGACATAGTAGCTCTGGTGGTGTAGTGCCTAAGGCATTTGACTGCTAACCAGAAAGCTGGTGGTTCAAACCCACCAGCCACTCCTCAGGAGAAAGATTGGGCAACATACTTCTGTAGTGATACTGTCTCGGAAACCCAAGGAAGGGTTGCTATGAGTTGGAAACGACTTGACGGCTGAGTTTGCTTAAATATACAGTCACTCCTAACCTATCAACATGGTTAGGTTCCAAAGACCAGATTGTTATGTGAATTCACTGTTATGCAAGAGTTGGATGCTGCACTTCTTCTTCAGCGCTGATGCCCTCCCCCATTTGTTCATCACCCATTGGGCAAATTAGCATGTTCCAGGATGTGTGTAGAATGGCAGGCCCCTCTATGTCACCGTGCTTTCCCTACCACCATGGGAGATGCGATCATTGTTGGTTGTCAGGTGCTACCCACCACCCACTTCATCCTGCTACCTGCCCTGGGAGGGGACCCCACTCTTCCTTCTTTGTCCATAATGGTCCCACAGCTCCACATAGCCCTTTTTGCCATCTCCCCCAGAAACCTCTCCAGCATATTTGCATCCTTTCCTGGCCTCCTATTGCCCTGTTGTGACCTCAAATCATCCCACAGTTGTCCTGCCCCCTCTATGAACAGAGCAAGACATCATAGACAAATAGGAGAAGGTGACCCCTGACTGGCCAGTTATCATCCCTCATATGGCCCAGTTAACACTAGGGCCTACAGCATATTATTCAGAGTGGCTCATGCAGGGCATTCAGGGCCTGCCATGGCCCTGCATAGGATCATCAGAGGTGCCATCCAAGAATTGTTTTTAATTGTTGTAAATGTGAAATATCAGATAACCAGAGAGTTGATAAGCGAGAAGTAAGTGTATGTAAGTCAGCAAAGAACTTATTTCTCTTATGATTGCCAAACGTACAGTTAGTAATCTTAACTGTTGTTTTGACAAACTGAACCTCTTTCTATAAATATTTCCATAACCCCACATGTTTATTTTGAATGCTTTTGGGAGATTAAGACTCAAATTCTTTGGTCTACCTCTTCCACTATGACTGCTCTTGTTTGTAGTTGACATTGACTTGGGTTTGATTCATGTCTACCTTATGTAAAACAGAACAAAACATTGTCTTGTCTTGTGCCATCTTCATAATCATTGTATGTTTGAGTCCACTGTTGTAGCTATTTGCCAATCTATCTCACTGAGAGTGTGTTAGGCTAGGTTCTCTAGAGAAGCAGAACCAGTAAAGCTTAAATATAAATAGAGAGAAATTTATCTTGGGAAAATGGCTCACAGTTATAGAGGCTGTCAAGTCCCAGATTCCAATCAAATGTCAAGCTGAAGGCTTTTCGCAACTCACACAGCTGCAGGGCCCAACAAGGTCAAGGTTCACAGGTAGTATAATAGCTGTTGACTTCAGCAGATGACGAATCCAAGAACACCAGGCAGAATGGTGGCTTGTTTGCTCACAGACAGTAGTAGGCAGCACAACAGGATTCAGATCCACCAAAACTTCTCTAATTTTCCCAGGATGTCCATTTATTTATTGAAAGCAGTCCACACCCCTAGGGAAACTCCCTTTCAATGGATTCTCTGCTCAAAGCATATACATCAGATTTCATCATGGGAATAACCACATAACAGGTTAAACCACTCAGAATCATCATGCAGCCAAGTTAACATACAACCTCAACTATCACAGTCCACCCCTTCTCAACTTGGCAGTTGTACACATCTCCTTAACCACATATAACCCTAAATGTTGTTGTTGTTGTTATGTGCCGTCAAGTCGGACCTGACTCATAATGACCCCTCCTTGGGTTTCCAAGGCAGTATCACTACGGAAGTAGATTGCCCAAACTTCCTTCTGAGGAGTGGCTAGTGAGTTTGAACTGTCAGCCTTCTTGTTAGCTGTCAATTGCCTTAGGCACTATGCTACCAGAGCTCTAAATAAGGGCAATTATAAAGTCATATTTGTGCTTAACATGATACACTAACAGGTGCAACTAAAAATGCATTAAACCTCTTTGCATTTTATAGTTCATAACTGAAGAAAGCAAAAATATTTGATGAACACATACAATGAAGAAATATAACAGTTACAGTCTTTGTATCTGCAACTGGTCACATGGTCCTAGCTGGTATTCATAACTACCTTCTTCTATCTTGTCCTCAGCAAGCATCTCAGCTGGTCGTAATTATTTGCCTGGTGGGGTGACTCAAATCTTCATTCCTGAAGGGTATGGGCCATTAGTAGTCATATCAGTATTGGGTGGCTGTGGTTTTCCATTGATTTTAATCATAGGCCATGGTAGTACTAGGGGATGTTCTAAAGAATCTCCTGTATTCCAGACATGTTCTTCTTTACCTCCATTATGTAATATCAATCCAGTTTCCCCTTGGTAATTAGGATTGATCACACCAGACAGTACAGTAACTCCCTTCTTTGTTGATCCAGAGGCATGAGCAAGCCAAAATGGCTGTGTGGCATTAACTTCCAGTTCAATGCAATTGGTATTGTGTCTCCAAATGGGAGTTTTCCTCCGTTTAGGACAAAGACCTGCAGACCCACAGACCACAGGGTCATAAGGAAAGGAAGTACAAATTTTTTTGAGTGGATCAGTAGGGGTAACAGTGAGTGGTGCCACCCCCTTTTTTCACCCCTTGGTTCCTGGACCCATGAATCCTGGCTATCGGAGAAATGGCAGCATATATCAGACATTGGTTTAGAGCATACTGCTTCCTGGAGAACATTGCCCAGACCCTTCAAGGTATTGCCACCTAGCTGGTACAATAATTGTGTTTTTAATCAGCCATTCCATCTTTCTATCAAGCCAGCTGTTTCTGGGTGATGGGGAATATTGTAAGATCAGTGAATTCCATGAACATAGGTCCACTGGTGTACTTCATTTGCTGTGAAGTGAGTCCCTTGATCTGAATCAATTCTGTGTGGGATAACATGATGGTGCATAAAGCATTCTGTAAGTCCACGGATGGTAATTTTGGCAGAGGCATTGTGTGCAGGGGAGGCGAATCCACATCCCGGATAAGTATCTATTCCAGTAAGAGCAGAATTCTGTTCTTTCCATGATTGAAGTAGTCCAATGTAATCAACCTGCCACCATGTTGCCAGCTGATCACCCTGAGGAATGGTTCCTTATCACAGAATCCGTGCTGGTCTCTGCTGCTGGCAGATAGGGCACCTAGCAGTGGCAGTAGCCAAGTCAGCCTTGATGAGTGGAAGTCTATGTTGCTGAGCCCATGCATAACCTCCATCCTTGCCTCCATGGCCACTTTGTTCATGAGCCTATTAGGCAATGACAGGAGAAAGCTGGGTGCCATTGGATAAGTGGCTTTGGCATTAATCAGCAGAAGTGGAGATACTGAAGAAACTGGAAGCAGAACTGCCTCAGCCTCAAAGGGTAAGACCATGGGCTCTGGGGGTGGAACCATCAGAGCCCCCAGGTTTCAAAGAGTCAGACCTTCACCAACTTGGTTCTGAAGTGTGAGACTGCTTGTTCATGTTGGCCAGTGGGATGGGGCCATAGCTGCTATCCAAGAATGAGGGGACAGGTCTGCCCTGCTCAAGAGATATAGGAAAAGGGCCGATTAGACCAAAGGGTGAGGTCCCCACTCAGATGAACTAGGGAACTGGAGCCACCCATTGAAGGAGATCTGTACAGGTGCCACCAAGTGAAGATCTATACAGATGCCAAGTTGACTAGGGGTAGAATTATGGCAGTTAAGGTTATGTATCAACTTGGCTGGACCTGGTTTTGAGTTGGTGGGCAGCTGGTGGTAGTTATTCTCTATGATGAGACAGGCAATCAACTCCATGGTGGAATCTGCCATGGGCAGCTGAGTAGCTGCTTTAGGGATGTGGTCTGCTTCCTGTATATAAGGAGAAGCTTTGGGAATGCTCTTTAGCTTTTTGGCATCCTTGAACCTTGTGTGTAGCCAAGTCATTGTTCAGCAACCTGCCATGTCCTGCCAGTCTTGGGACTTTTTCTGGACTTCAATTAATGGCTTGCCATGTTGTTTGGTAATATCAGGACTGTGCCTTTTTACCTGCCAACCTTGGGTTTGTCAGCCTCTGCAGCCAGCAGCTACCTGAGTGAAGAAGAGCCTGCAGCTTCAGTGGGCCAGGAGGAGGAAGCAGAACTGAAGCCCAAGGTTGAGAGACTTTCACCCAGCCCCTAGAGCCTGGCACTTTGAACTCAGACTTCAAGCCTCCAAAATTGTAAGAGAATAAATCCCTGTTTGTTCAAGTCATCCCATTTGGTGGAATCTTCTATTAGGGCAACACTAGGTAACCAAAACAGAGGGTTTCCCTCATTTTCACTGACCCTCTACTTTACCAAACATAATGTCCTTTTCTAGTGATTGATCTTTCCTGGTGACATATTCAAAGTAAGCAAGCCAAATTCCTTCCATTCTCCCTTCTAAGTGGTACTCTGGTTGTATTTTTTCCAAGACTGATTTGTTTGTTCTTCTGGCAATCCATAATATATTACATATTCTTAATGTACACCACAATTTAAATGCATCATTTTTTTCCCTATCTTTGTTTTTATTGTGAAGCTTTTGCATGCATATGAAAGGAGTGAAAAGATCATAGCTTGGGTCATCTTTGCCAGCAAAGTGACATCATCTTTGCTTTTTAAAATTTTAAAGAGTTCTTCTGTAGCAGATTTTCCCAGTGAAATGTGTCGTTTGCTATCTGGGGTGATGCTTCCATGGATGTTGATTGTTGATCCAAGTAGAATAAATTTATTTTTCATTTATCAGGATGTTGTTTATTAGTTTAGTTGTGAGAATTTTCATTTTTTTTTTGCCTGAACATTAAGAAAATGAAGTCCATAATAACGAGAGATCCTAATTACTTTAAACTGATACTTACATATCTGCCTTGTCTTTCCTTCATTTTTTTTTTTTTCCTATCCAGAGATCTCACATCCTCATTAATAACAGTTGCCAAAAGAAGAGTTATCTAGTGTGGTATATGAGTACAGGGGGTGACAAGATCTGGGAAAGGAAGAAGGGACAAGACAGAATACAGAGCCAGCTACAGGGAAAGGTGTTCTTAGGAAGAGGTCAGTCATTGTAATACTGGTTCATAGAGGTCACAGAAACATGTCAAGTAGTTGACAAGATTTAAAGAGTCACTAATCTGGGAGGATGATACAGGGCTTCAATTCAGAAGTACAGGCAGATGTCATGTTCAAGGACAAGAGCAAAATGGATGGTGAAAAACCAGGAACTTCCATTTAAATTAAGGACAGAGATACCAGAAATGGGGTGAATAGAGAAGATATAGGGACATAACTAAATGCGGCAAGAACAGGAAACTGAGATTGGCACAGAAGATGCATACCCTTTCTTAAAAACAAATTGAAATTGCAAGTTCTCCTTTAATACTTCATGTCTCTACAGAGATTTTGTCACTGTTTTCCTTTCCATCTCTGACACATGAGAAAATATTGTATAATATGTAAACTAAGAATGCATCTGTGAATATAAAATAAATATTATTACTAGACAATCCATACTTTTCAAAACAACAGAAGAACAGTATAAATTGGAATCATTTAATATTCCCATAGAAAGGAAATAATAGTTCTTTATATTGATATTCAGTATCAGTTCTGATTTTTGAAGTGTTGAGAACAAATTGAGAGACTTTAACAACAGTGTGGATTTGTTTAATTATGTACGTGGACATGAATTCATGTGAAAGGGTATTTGGAAAATAAGACTCTCAGTATGGTGACAGGAATCAAAAACTTGTTCAGCTTCTTATAACATTTACTCTAGAATAGCTTGTCCTTGGTTTGGCAATCAGGTTTACTCATTGTAAAAAAGATGGGATAAATGGGAACATGCTGCATATGCATACAAAAACGATTTTATCTAGGCTCATGAGCAGGTTGTAGCTTGTGAATCATAGATTCCTGACATGCATAATAAGGTGTCACTTTGCTACAAAAGGGTAAATATGGCAACAGACACATGTTAGCAAATAATCAAAATTAAGTCTTATTCAATATCACTTGTTTTACTTCAGTTGTACTTTATGTGATTGAGGAATGTGGTAGTTGTGTGTCAACTTGGCTGGACCTGGCTTTGAGTGGCTAGGCCACTGGATGTAGTTATTCCCCATGATGAGACTGGTAATCAACTTTATGGCGCAATCTACCAAAGCCTTAGGGATGTGGTCTGCTTCCAGTACATAAGAAGACAGCTTTGAGAAAGGTCTCTGAGCTTTTTGCCATGCTTGGGCGCTGCGTGTAGCCAAGTCTTCATTTAGCAACCTGCCGTATTGTCTGATGACCTTGGGACTGTGCCATTTTACTTGTCAACCTTGGGCTTGTCAGCCTCAGCAGCCAGCAGCTACCTGAGTTAAATGATGCCTCCAGCTCTAGTGGTCTGGAAACAAGAGGCAGAGATAAAGCCTAAGGTCAAGGGTGCCTTCACCTAGTCCCTAGAGCCAGCACTTTGAAGTTGGACTTCTAGTCTCCTAAACTGTAAGAGAATAAACTCTTATTTGTTAAACCCATCCAGCTGTGGTATTTCTTTTAAAGTGCCACAAAAGAACCAATACAAGGGGTCTAAAATTTGTATTTGTTTTATAGCATAAAATTGTGAATGATTAGTTTGTTGGGATATCTAATTGTTTCAGAAATGTTAAACCAATTCTTTAAGAAAAAAATTATGGTCCATTCCAGACGTATCTTCTATGTCACCTAGAGTGAATTTTGCCTTACCTGGAAAAGGAAGACCCTCAAATGCCTAAATCGTCAAAGTATTATTTAATTTGCTACTTGAGTAGATGGTGAGTAAGAGACTTATACCATTACTTAATCAATAGCTCAGAAAAAGGCCACTTGAGACCCTCATGAGCAAATCTGGCTTTAAATTGACTGATAAACCATTTGCCAAAAGCTCAGTGGAAATGGTGATATTTGAGATAGAGCAGTGTTTATGAAGTGGATGAGAAGAGGAGTGGCATTGTAAAACATCTGAGAATCAACTTGAGTAATTTTGCAAATTCTACCCTGACTGCTAAAAGTCAGAGAATTGGGGTGACTTTCAACCTTGCTCTTTCTCATTCTCTCATGTCCACCAGTCCCCATTGGCCCTAACTCCCCAGATAAAAATTTTATCACCATTTCTACCATTACTGACCTGAGAAAATACTATTACTCAAGTTTGTTGGGGCTATTAGTGGCTTAAAACATTGAAAATCGTGTAGCCTCCACTGACATTAATTGGAAAATAAAGTAATTTTGATATTCTAGATAAAAATGAAGCATGATAATGACAGAATGTACTTGTGTACAGAAATGAAAACAGAGTCTGTCTAGATTTCTATGCCTTGCTTTCTCCCTCTGTTTTCTATGCTTCGCCTGTTAGGTTATCCAGCACTGGTTGGTGCAGAAAATATTTGAGAACCATTGATCTAAAAGATGTTAACTTTCTATTCTCCAAAGTTCTCTGAATGCTATTACTGACCTAGGTGAGGATATCTGAAAGTAATATACCTGGACTATATTATCTTATTTTCTGGAAAAATGCCTTCACTGAATTATGATTTAATTTTATACCCTCAGCTTTTAGAAAAGGTCATTTTTGAAGAATAGTCATTCATCCACTTGGAGAGCCATTCTGTATCTTTTGCAAAAGCTAGGGGAAGACTTTTAAGATTATGTAACCCAAAATTTCTCATATGAGCATGATGAAGAATTTTTTTTTTCTCTCTCCAGATAGGGTTGTGTTATGCTTATAAGGCAGCACCTAAAACTATACAATCCAGCAAGTTTTCTTTTTCCTTTTCCTTTAAAAGGTGCATAACTAAATTTAGTTCTTTATTTTCATAACTAGCTTCCCTTAGCAAAGGAAACATTTTTTCTCTGATTTCAGGATAAGAAATCATTCTGCTTCTTTCTCCTGAGCACTGGTTTGTCTTACATCAAATGGACTATGAATCCTAGCCCATCTTGTTTCCCTCTTCACATTATCTGCTAGAAACCTACAATCCAATCTTATGCCCATCTCCTGTAGGTATATAAGTTTTAATTAGATGTACTTCTTTGCGTACTCTCATCTGCTGCATCCACCTTACCCCTCTTTCCCTGTTGTCTTTGCCTCATTTTCCCTTCTTAATTCTAATGTATTATATGGATGTTATCATATATATATAGTTTGCAATGTCTGGAGACTTTTTTGGTTGTCATAATTGAGAATGGGAATCCTATGGCTTTTAGTGGATAGAGATCAGGGTAGAGACCATATTGTTTATATCTGCCTATACCCATCACCCACTCCTTGGAAGAAAGATTGGGCATATACTTCTTTAGAGATACCACCTTGGAAATCCAAGAAGGGATCGCTGTAAGTTGGAAATGGCTTGACAGCAGGGAGTTTGGTTTGGTTGGTTTTATGCCATTTTTAATCTCCCTTCCTTTTGGGGATGGAGGAGAATAAATGAATGAATAAATGAATGAATGATAAATAATTTTGAGGGTCCACCCTAGATTTTTGGTCCATCCATTCTTCTTATAACTATTCCTGAAATTTCCATTTTTATCTTCCCATTTTAAATGAATATGCTTCTTTCTTGAAGGAGGCATAGTATAATATCTTAAAACATTGCAATAAAAATAAGAATAGCAATGATAATGGGATGAAAAGTTACAAAGGAAGGAGAAGGCAGAGAGTTTGGTATGGTGAGTAGGCTGAGAGAATGATTAAAACATCCAGCTCAAGCTATAGTGAAATTGTGAAAAAATATGGAGGACACACAAAGCATGACTGATTTTTATTGATGAGACATTCCCCAGTTCTCCCCTCCTCCTGACTGTTCTCTCTCTCTCTCTCTCTCTTTTTTTTTTCAGATGCAATTCCTTTACTGAATCTCCAGTTACTTCTCCATTTCTTCTTTCTTTAATCATCTACCAAGTATTAAAAATACTCTCAAATATAGATATAAAGCCCACTGAATCACAGCAACCTTGGGATTTCAAGTCTGTAATCTTAATGAAGATTACAGTGGTTCAGTGGTTAAGGTATTTGGCTGCTAACCAAAAGGTCATTAGTTCAGAACACCAGCTGCTCCATGGAAGAAAGATGAGGCAGTCTGCTTCTGTAAAGATTTTAAGCCTTAGAAACCCAATGAGGGTTGCTGTGAGTTGGAGTGGACTTGATGACAGTGAATTCACTTTTTGTTTAATCTTAATGGAAGCAGACTGCTACATCTTTCTCCTGTGGAGAGGCTGGTAAGTTCAAACCACTAACCTTCTGGTCAATACTTACCACTGCCTAAACAGGGCTCTTTAAATATGGACATACTCAGTGCTAAACCGAAAAAAAAAAAAAAAAAAATGGAGATAATGCAAATAAAACTCTGGAAGCCACAGAAATAACCTGTGATTCTCTTTTAAAATATGGGTGTTTGTACAACACTGACTATAGAATACCTAGCCAACCCAAACTCACTTTACTGTTAAGACATTGCTCTCAAATCACATGTGAAGTAAATGGGTATGTGAGCATAAAGCACCCAGAACCTGAATATAATGAGGACATATTTCAGCATGAAATTGTGCATATTAATAGGAAATGTTAATAGGAACCTATGAAGATGGTGTGGGGGAGACAAAGATATAGCTATGAGGATTTGTGAGTATAATCAATGAGGTGATTTGGCAGGGGTAAATATTTCCTTAGATTATTTGTATCACTAACTTATGGCTTCCTTCAAAAATACCTTAACTTTTTTTTTCCCTGCAGTTTGAAGTTTGGATATTATTCTATGGTTAACAACACCTGAAGACTTTTCAGTTATCATAGTTTAGGGCTACGGAATCCTACTGGCATCTAGTGGGTTGAGATCAAGGTTGCTACTAAACATCCTTTAATTCACAGGACAGCCCCATATATCAATGGTGCTGAGGATGAGAAACTCTGGTGTATGTATAACCCTGTATTACCATCTGCTTCTATAGTCAACCAATTAGCATGCATCACACTTTGTGAACAATACTTGTTGCAAAGGAAGGCACTTAGTTGTACAAAATATAGTCTGCCATCTCAAAGAACTCATAATGAAATCAGGGATCTAATAAACAAATTGAAATAATCTGAATTCAAAAGCAATAATTGCAATTAAAGAAAATTTTTTGGAGTGCTATATGAATGCAATGGGAGCTCTGGTAGCATACTACCTAAGGCACTTGACTGCTAACCAGAAGGCTGGCGGTTCAAACCCACCAGCCACTCCTCGGAAGGAAGGTTGGGCAATCTACTTCCAAAGTGATACTGCCTTGGAAATCCAAGGAGGGGTCTCTATTAGTCAGGTCCGACTCCACAGCACATAACAACAACAACAACAACATGTGAATGCAAACATAGGGAGAGAACCCGCGCCTCACTTGGCAAAGATCAGGAAAACTTCAGATATCAGGTGACATTTGAATAAGATTTTGAAAGTTGGGAGATATAATCATATTATATAAGTATATTAATGGACAAAAATATTATTTCTTCCCCAAAATATAATACTTGACATCTCAAGTTCCTCTCATTTAAATCACAATGAGAAAATATTATATCTGAATAAAATTTCATTCCTTTATTTATTTTCATTGTTTAAGAGAAAATACGCATAGATGTGTCCTATATTATTCATTACACTGCCTTGGAATTCCCTACTACTCTTTGGCCCAAGGGGCTTTTACTGATGACTTGAACCACATTCAGAAGCATTTGAAATCCACCTGATCAAAATGTGATTTTGCACTTCTCTGTTAAGCCAGATCAGAAGGGTTATGTATCCCTACTTTTCAATCAGCTGCAGCAGTTCCATTGAGAGAACAAAATCTGCACACAGGCGGCCTGGCTTATGCACAATTTTCCTGAAAATCTGATTTTCATGAGAAGGCCAAGAGTACATTTTAATTTTTATTTGGGAAACTCAGTAACTTAAATGTTAACTTGCAGTGACAAAATGTATTGTTGTTGTTATGTGCCCTCGAGTCAGACCTGACTCATAATGACCCCTCCTTGGGTTTCCAAGGCAGTATCACTATGGAAGTAGATTGCCCCGTCTTCCTTCCGAGGAGTGGCTGGTGGGTTTGAACCACCAGCCTTCTGGTTAGCAGTCAAGTGCCTTAGGCACTATGCTACCAGAGCTCCCTGACAAAATGTGTAGATGATCAAAAATTTTAAGATTCTTACTGGATAAAAAGAGCATCTGTGTTCTTTAAAAACAGTAAGATTCAAACTGGATAATGAGCTTAGGTCATTTCCTCAGAGACTCATCTGAAAGAGTTAAGTTAATAAGAAATATATGGAGACGTGAATAAGGAAAATTCATGTTTTGTTGAAGGCCTTTTAATCACTCTAGAAAACAAATTTTTTTAATCATCTCAGAAGCTATTGAAAACATAATAAAGTACTTTTTTCATTGCTACTGAAATACTAATGATAGCATTCATGTATTTTATAAATATGGACAGACATTATGAGCTATAACTCAAATATACATTTGTAAAAAAAGAAAAGGTTAAACTGTACATATTTAATAATGTCTCATAAGATTTCATGTGTGCCTTGTTTTATGAACCACGTTGTTCAATATCTTACAAAGCTGCACTTTAATCCCAATAAAAATGTTTTTAAGTGGAAATGACATTGGGACTTTAAGTGAAACAGCAGACCTGGCTTCACGGTGCTCCCATGTCAGCTGTTTCTAACTTGCTGATACAGATCTGCATTTGAGTGTCACAACTCAGGTCAGGAACAATGTTGGGTTTGCTACCTCAGAAAAGTAATAACTCTTACAACTGCTGGGCTAGATAAATATCTGATTAAAAAAAAGGTCTAAATGAATTTGAAGATGGTTTGTCTTCACATGAATGTAAAAATGTTATTACACCCAGCTTCCAGCCAGACTTCAGGAAGGTTGGAGAACAAATGTCAACCACATAGAAAGCAAAGCAGAGGACCTGGGCAAACTGATGGAGTTTCAAACTGTCTAACTTTTCAGCTGTCTGTTTTTTATATGTTAAATATGGTTCAGAAGATTAAAGTCTTCATTTTAGGCAAAGAAAGGAAATAATGTTTCCTGTCCCATTTGCCAAGCTAAGTGAGCAACTGTTCCTGCACAATTAGAATTGTTAATTGATTTGAAAACATCGGGCTTTGAAGGTGGAAAACTGCTGACGTTATTTCAATGGGGAAATGCACTCCTGAGAGAGAGCACTGCAGTACAATTTCTCTCCTTGTTTTGTTGAATATACATCTATAAAAACACTGTGAATCATGCAGTAAAAACTGCTGTGCTGATATCATAAATCTCTGATAATAAAAATTTCATTGTTGAAACAATAAAATAGACTTTTATTATAACACAGAGTATCCACCTAAACATTGTCCTTTTAGCTTCTTCGAGTTAAATGTATGCACAGTTTTACAGTCTATAAACAGATCTGGAATAAAAGTTAATAAATGTCAAAATTTGCATTTCAAAAAATTCTTGCTGCATTTTAGGGAAGATCAATCTATGAACCTTTCAACATTATGTCAAATGAAATGCTAATTGTACCTTTAGGAATTTCAGAGACAGTGACAAGAAACTAAATGCTCTGTTCCTTTGCATCAGCAAGTCGAGGATAATTGTATATCTACTCTTGTGAACTTCTAAGAAAAAAAAAGGGGGGAAAAAAACCTTAGGAAAAAAGGGTTTTCTATTCTTTAACTCAGGAGGGTAAACTCCTTCAGCCACCCTCCATCAATCTACCTTCAAATAAAGTGTGTTAACATGTTGACAGTGGACAAATCACACAGTGCTGCATTTATTCATTTTATAATAGGTTTGTCAAATGAGCTTCAGTTAAAGAGATTTAAGAGTGAGAAAAATTTTCAGCCAGAAATAACCGACTTATTCCATTCAAATTGATGTAAGGTTTAAAGGTATACTTCTTAAAAGCCTAATCTTTATTAAAAAGCACAGTTTTGAAGGATAAGTCACAAAAATAAATACTAGCAGCCCAAAAAGTGCTTTTATTTTCCCTACCCTTAAGATAAAGCAGTAATACAGTATATCCTTTTTCTGTAATAAATCTTAGCACTGTATCTCTAAGAGAAACAAATTATCCTCTATACTGTCTTACAAGTGTGAGTATAGATTGAACCAATGAGCAATGTTATCTAGAAAATAGCACTTAGTGTAAGGTCTGTACCATTTTTTTGAGCATTATCCTATTTGTGGCACTGTCTTCATTTCAGAGTCAGGCTGCTGAAATATTTGGTAGACCTCCATAGCAGTGAAAAACAGATCTGGGCACCGGAAAAGGAGCTTGCGTTGTTAACCTGCGGTGTTTGGTCACCTATCAGCACTTTAAAATTAAGACAGGCATTTTCACCCTCTTCAAATACCATTATAGATAGTGTAGAGTCAAAAGCAAAGATCGTTCCCCTCCACATTTCTAGGTCTCCACATTTTATGTTGATATGTAATAGGAATGCGAGTCTAAACCACTTCAAGCGTTCAGAAGACTTCATTTACAAAGTATATTGCACAGGGCCATTTTCAGGCTCCTATCGGACAGCTGATTTGTAACCCTGCTGCTGGTAAATGAAAGATACCGGAGCTTTGTTACAGAACAATCACAACATGAATCAATAAACTCTGTGTTCTAGAAAATTCAGATGCAAATAATACACACTTCTTCATTTCACACATGGCACTACTTTGTACAAACTGTAAGTTGCTTAAAATATTATATTTCACTCTGCAGATTTTCCCTTTATTCATGAATAGATTTGATTTCTAATGCCGAGAATCCTTAATAAAAATTGAAATTCTCTGCAATTCAATAAAAACATATATTTAAGGAAAATATGTAAATAAATTAAGATTGGCACCATCACATTATCTCAAAGCAACAGCTTCACCTTACTTTTATATCAATAGTTTCTATGTAGTGAGCAACTCTTTGTGATGAGCCATTATTTGTATTCTTTTTCACATGTGATTGGATGTGGAGCATATTTAATCCCTGGGTATAAAATGGTATACCTTTCATGGTAATGAAACAATAGAGGGGAAGTAGCACACGTCTGTTTAAAAGAGAAGAGTAAACTACAAGAGTAGTTCCTAGGCATATGTATTATAAACAATAGATCCAATTGTAGGAAAATTGTAATATTTTATAGGACATAATAATTTACAGAAATTTCTCAATTCTCTCTGATACATATCATTCCCAAAATAAATCCAGAACTGGCAACTTTACTGAGAATCTTTCCAGCAAATTTCTCAAGACAAGCTTCGTTATTAATCATCTTAATTTGGGGCATGTTGTGTTATAGTGGGGAAAAATGTACAATGGACAAGTATACTACTAAACAAAATGCTCATCTTTTTCTTAAGAGTCAAAACGGAAGGCTAATAAAGACCATTTAAAATAAAAGGGCCCATTACTCCTCAGTTTTATATGAGCTTACATGCTTTCATTGTGCAGAGTGTGTTATTAATTTAACATGCCAGATTCATAGGTTTCTGCAATATCAGGTTTGATGTATTCATTATCGGCACTCAGTACATTAATTCACGCTGAAGTCCGGTAAATCAAAATTATACCATCTGGCTTCCTGTTCTTAATGATGAATTTGATGTAGGGGTGATTAAGATTGTTAGGCTTTTGAATTTTAATGTAAAAATTAGGGGATTAAAAAGGCATTTAGAAATGACCAATAGTTAGAATAAACTTACTGACAGGATCTAATTTGTGTACTTGCTAGTAAAGCTCCATTTTAATTAGCAGCCACAGTCTTTCAGCACAAGCTCAAAGAGACAGAAGTTTAGTGATTAAGAAGATGAAGCTGTTAAATTGATAAATTGACCTTGAAATACTTGTAACTGTGGGGGATGGCCCAGTAACTCAAATTGTTAGTGTGTTGCATTGCCACATGGGGAACTGAGGCCAAGAGTGACCCTAGACAAAGAATTCTGCTCTTTCTTTCTTTCTCCCCCTGTTGGCTCACATCCTCATCTTGGCGGTAGGAACCAAGGAGCAGAGATAAACAAATATAAAATCCAGCCGTCCTACTAGTTGCCACTCTAATAGTAGGAAGTTGAAGTTTCCATCCACTATTCCAGAACTCCTTGACAGGTGACATTTGGGAAGTTTGTCTAAACTTGAAAGTATTGTATTGGTCTCTTAGTTTTCTGCTACCCTGATGCTGTACACACATACACAGTGAGGTATGCTAGGAGGAAGACAGTCAAGCAGTGAGGTAACAGAGGGAATCTCATACATAGCCACCAACAACCTCCCATTTGCACTATATTTCATAAAAGGGGCTATAAAATGTGAGAAATCTAAATATCCACAACATACAGCATGTGTACAACACACAGTCATTGCACTCAAACTTGACAAGAGACTTGTTTTAATTGAAAGACCAATCTGACATGGATGTTCCTTTGACAGTTCAAATTACCTCTGATTTTAACAAAAGCATTTGAAATGTTACACCGAACTCATTACACCAAATCTGCATAAAGAAGTTTAATAGTTAAAACAAGTTAGGACAGAAAAGAATCTTAATGTACAATATTATTAGAATAATATACAGAAATGTCTTTTTTTCTTCTTCTTCTTCTAGGGCATAAAGCTAAAAGTGCAAGAAGCCATACAATAGAAAAATAAGATTTAAAATAGAACTCTGGTGAGGAGAAAAAAAAAATCTACTACCTTGTGCCATCTTACAAACCGTGATGCCTTAGTTCCTGTGAAATTAATAAATGTAGTCACTAATGCACTAAAATAAAGTACGGTCAGAATGACTTGCATCAGAAAACAAGTACATCTGTATATATCAACAATTTGAAGGATTCTGATTCCTGGCAAGTCAAGGAATATTTTAAATCTTATATTTTAGAGGAAATCGAATCTTGACTAACCACTGCAATTTATGTCATTTTAAATAAGATGTATTTGAATAAGTATATTTTTCATGCCCTAAAAAGACTGATGTCTTCTTTTATAAGCTCATCCTGTGACACACTTGAGTAGGTAGGTATATTGATTTTTTTTTCTTTTTCTGATGGCAATGAAGTGTAAATGGAAAATATCAGACTTGGCAATCACTTAAACCATGTGAAAATTTCAGAGTGAAGGCTATTAGAGTCACTTTGTGATCTCCCCAGATGACCAGAGGGGGGGAGGGAAAAAAATTTCTACATTTCTTCAGATCCTTTGTGTGACAGCTAAGGAGAATAACATTCTTTCTAATATGCCAGTTTTCGTCTCTAGTTGAGAATAACCTCAGTGCTTTCTTATGTCACTGGCTGAGAGAAGATGAAAGACCCAGCCTTGTGTAAATGGCTTTGTCTAACCATCAGTCTTTAGCTCTGCATGGCAGCTGTACTATTGACATTAGCTTGTGCACTGGGTGAAATTGAAGTGAGTTAAATGTGACCTTGGCTTAGTTGTTGAAGTAGAAATGAACTCTACTGGGAGTGAAAAAAAATAAGACCAGTTTCTCTAACTTCATTTTTTCTTTAATGAGTTTAACAGCACTCTTAGGATTTGATACATTTTATAAAAATGCTTTTATTTCCTTTTCTATTATACACTGAGTAATCAGCATTTAGTAAGGTTAGCTTGCCCTTTTGGTATGAAATCCTTGTTTCAGGTATTTATATGTCATGTTCTTTTTAAAACATAGCATGTTTTTCCCTTATTGGACACAACCCCTAAATATGGCCTGGAACTTTTCATGGATACATGCTAATTGTCTTCAATATTAAACACTGAGCACTGAAGCTGTTGTGAATGCCCAGTGTTCCTGATGACATTGCACTGTCCACAATGTTGCATGTGTATCCACTAAACAACCTGCTGGTAAGTCATACTCAGTGAATATGTGAGACCTGCAGGTAGACGGGTGCACTGGAGCACTTCTAAGACTGCAACTCCGTTGTTTTTCAGATGCAAAAGAAAGGAGGTTTTTATATTACAGGAACCCAAGCTTGATTATATTTTCTAGGTGGAGACTATCAGTCTTTAGAGTTTCATTTCTATTGAACATTTCTAATTCATATGTGTGGGTGATATACATAATACATATGCACATATGCATTAAATATACATGCTTATATGTATACATGTGTTCACATATATGTATATATGTCTGTGTATATCTAAATATGATCTATGTATGCCCAAATTAGTTAAGCTTATAATAATGATACATGAGCAACAATTCAGAGACTTTAAGTTCAGTTTCTGTCATCGAATTTATCAAAGAAGCTCAAGATGGGAAAATTCTAATTAAGCTATCTAATCCAATTTGTGCCAGCATAATCTAATATCCTTGTATTTTACAATTCATATTTTTCCAATAATACCTTTCTACCACTGTCCTATACTGATATTAATGTTGGATGTTAATGGAGCCTGCAGTTTTGGCTTCTTTCTTTAATCATCTTTATACTAGTTTAATGTTCCAACTCTTTCCTTCTCCCTGATTGTTGTAGGTCAAATAATGTCTCCCCAAAGTTGTCCACTTCCTAATCCCCAGAATTTGTTAATATTTTACCTTATATGATAACAGAATTTTGCACATGTGATTAAGTTGAAGATCTGGAGATGAATTATCTTGGTGGGCCCATCATGATCACATGGGCCTTTATAAGAGGGAGTTGGGAATGTCAGGCTCAGAGAAGATGTGACTACAGAAACAGAGGTCAGAGTGATGAGGAGCCATATCCAAGGCACGTGGCATCCTCCAGAATTCAAAAAAGAAAGGAAACAGGTTGTTGCCTATACTCTCCAGAAGTAATGCTGCCTTGCCAAGCTAATTTTAAAGTTCTGACCTTCGGAATTATAAAATAATAAATTTGGATTGTTTTAGACCACTGAGTTTGGGGTGATTTGTTATAGCAGTAATAGGAAAGTAATACATTAATGCATACATATTACATTTATCTGTACACAATAATGCACATAAATGCTTAGTTACCTATCAGTTATTTAAGTAATTACTTTACCAATTATTATTTTCTCAGACTTTAAACTTTGTACTCAAGGAAATAATTTTAGAATTGGTAATGATCTTGTTCAGGCAAGAGTTCAATAACTTTTATGGATTTCAAAACAGAAATCAGCATAGCCTTTAGAAATAAGTGGAAATCAGAAGATTTGTAGATAACTTTGTGTACCTAATCATAAAAAGAAAATACAGCTTAGTGGAAAAGACAAGTGGTAAAAGTCTTCCCTTGGATAATGTGTGGGACAATGCCATTGTGAACAGCTGCCAAATGCCACTACATCCAGAGTGGATGGCCAGATTGTTTATGATAAGGCCTTTTAAGCAAATCGAAAGGAAGATGGAGCCAGGAGCTTTGAGAGTAATCAGAACTCAATTGCTGTTTACCCATACAAGGGTACTCAGGGGAAAACAGGAAAAAATAAAACCATAAACACAGATTTTAAAGATAGATCTGGAGAGAGTTCCTGTACTTGTGCATGTACTACAGCAGTGTATATTTTGAACTTGCAAGGTCAGTGAGGTGGCTCAGCCCAATAGACTGAGCAAGGACTTTGGACTTTTAAAGAGGACTCATCCTACTGAAATACCAACTCGGCCCTTTATGAGTGGGCATACTTGAAGAAGTCAAATACATAACCTCTCTGAACCTCATGTTTCTCTTGTGCAAAACAGAGCTAATAATGACTATTTCATATAATTCTTATGAGGATTAGAAGATTTGAGGTAACAAAAGTATCCAATAAGGTCTGAAATACAGGAAAACCAAACTAAATTCACTCTCTCAAGTAGATTCCAAATTAGAGAAACCCCCATTGGGTTTCTGAGGTGGTAAATCTCTACAGAAGTAGATTGACCATCTTCCTTCCATGGAGGGGCTGGTGGGTTTGAACCTCCAAACTTCTGGTTAGCAGTCAAATGCCTTAGGCACTGTGTCACTAGAACTCCTAGAATATAGAAGATGCTCAGTAAATACTAGTTTTCTTCATTTCTCCTAGGTCTCATTTAAAGGAGAGGGGATACAAATATTCTGAATTTTCAGTGTGTCTGAAGTTGGCTGTCCTTCCATATACTTCTTATTGTCAGTTTTTCCTCCACTTTCTACTATCTTCAATCCTCTTGCTTCTTCCCTTCATGGGCTCCATCTCATGTTTCTAACACTCTGAAAACCTATTAAGGGTATTCATATTCCCCAATTATTTTTTTTTAACCATAAGAACAAAATTAAATAATATTTCGAATTATCTTTCTCCAATTTCAGGTTGAAAGTGATAATATTTCTCTGACATTTAGTTAATGCCAGTTACAATGCCATATATTTTCACATAGAGTAAAATATTCTTTATATTGTGTTCTATATGTAAGTAATTTCATTAAAATATATATGTAATCTGAATTTTTATATGCCATATAAATAGATAATGTTTAAGTTTTGATATTATGTGATAAGAGCACATTTTTTTTTTTTGGTATTTTCATATCATCTTATTAGTTGCTTTACAGCTAGAAAAGAAAAAAAATATATAAAATAATGAAATCTTTTGTGAAAATTAATTACAATAAATTGATTTAAAATGATTTTAGAAAATGCAAAATATTATTAGAGTGCTAAAATATTGAAGATACAGATTTAAAAAGAACCAAATATAACTCATGAAATAATTTCAGTAATTTCAACTCTAGCTGACATAATGTGGAGGCTCATTATGATGCAGATAGTAATGTGGAAATTTTTAAAACATTGTACTGTATACATAGGAGTTCTGGTGGCATAGAGCTTAAGGCATTTGACTGCTAATCAGAAGGCTCTTGGTACAAACCTACCAACCACTCCTCGGAAGGAAGATTGAGCAATCTACTTTCTTAGTGATACCACCTTGGAAACCTAAGGAGGGGTCGCTATGAGTTAGATACGACTCGATGGCAGTGTGTTGCATTGTGTTGCATTGTACCATATACATAGATTATTCAGGGATTAATTCAATGATTTTTCAGCTGGCTAGGGTGAACAACTTACCTCCTTGCCTCCTCCCCCCCACTCCTAGAAAATATGGGAGTATATCCGAATAACTGAGGAGCTTTTCAAATTACTCTCTTTCTTATGAATTCTGATCAATTCCATCAAGGGAAGAAATACCTTCCATCACTTAGTTGAGGAGAATACTAGAAATACCAAGGGGGATTTTTCAAATTGCATACTACCCCAACAAAAATTATTAAACCTCCTCTTAGGGTGGTGGCTGTCTTTCTGATACCAAAAATAATTTCACTGAGGTGAATCCTTATTTCTAACGAACTATGTTGGCTTCTTGCTGGTGTGTCATTGGGAAAAGCTGGCTGGGAACCATTTTGGTAACCAAATACTGGTTTTGTTGTTGTTGTTGGAATATACACAGCAAAACATACACCAATTCAGCAGTTTCTACATGTACCAATTAGTGATATGGATTACGGTCTTGGACTGTTAAGACCATTCTCACCCTTCTTTTCTGACTTGTTCCTTGACCATTGATATAATTTCACTGTCTCCTAAGGTTCCTGTTGTCAATTTGATCCAAGATAGATAGGTTGTGGTTTTTTTTTTTTTGTTTGTTTGTTTGTTATCATTTTATTGTGATTTTGGTGAAAGTTTACAGAGAAAATCAGTTTCCTGTTCAACATTCTGTATATATTTGTTTTATGACATTAGTTGTGATCCCCTCAATGTAACAGCACTCTTCCTGATTTCTCCCTGGGTTCTTCATTTCCATTCCTCCTTCTTTCCTGACCCTTTCTGTCTTATGAGTTTTGTTTGTGGGCAATGGCTGCATTTTTGTCTTGTATGGTTGATTATTCTGAAGAGCATGTCCTTGTGTCTGTTATTTTTCACTTTATAGGCTGAAAGGTGATCACCAGTGATAGTTTCAGTTCTAGGTTTGAAGAGTGTCAAAAGGCCAGGGTCTTGGAGTTTCCCCCAGTGTCTATTGGAACAGTAAGTCTGATACTTTTTTGTAATTTTGAACTTTGTTCTACGTTTGTCTCCCACTCTGTCTGGGACCTTCGATTATGATCCTGATTAAAGTGGTTTGTAATGATAGCTGAGCACCATCCAGTCCTTCTCGGAGGGTAGTTGAGGCTGTGGTTCAAGTGGTTCACTAGTCTTTTGGATTAATTGTTTCATTGAGTCTTTGATTTTCTTCACTCTTCTTTGTTCCAGACAGGGAGAAACTAATAGTCACATCTTAAATGGCCACTTGCAAGCTTGTAAGACCCCAGTTGCTACTCACCAAAGTAGGTTGTAGAATATTGTTTTTGTAGATTATGCTATAGCATTCATCTAAATGTCCCCCAGGATTATGACCTTAAACCCCTAAACCCAGTGATTCATCCCCTCAAGGTGTTTGGTTATAACTAAGAAGTTTTCACAATATTGCCACCTGTTTCCTCTACTAAAAGCCAAACCAAACTCACTGCCATTTAGTCAGATGTGATTCATAGTGATCCCTCCTTGGGTTTCTGAGGCGGTATCACTATGGAAGTAGATTGCCCAATCTTCCTTCTGAGGAATGGCTGGTGGGTTTGAACAGCCAGCCTTCTGGTTAGCAGTCAAATGCACTATGCCACCAGAGCTCATGGGTTTATTCACATTTGCCATCCCACCTTTTCAGCTTGCATGTCTATCTATGTATCCACTTGTAAATCATTGTTATTACTATTTGAAAGACCATATATTTTATAGTATTTACCTTTGTTGTCTTTTACTCGTGTGAACCTTCCAGTGTCTTCCTTTCCCTTGGTCATATTGTGCTGACCTCCTGTTTATTGTATATTTTCTTTCCTTTCACCAAGTTAATACGTGTCTACTCTCCTAAGGCATTTGACTGTTAACCAGAAGTTTGGCGATACAAATCCACCAGCCAATCTGTGGAAGGAAGACTGGGTGACCTACTTCCATAAAGATTTACCACCTTGGAAACCCAAAGGGTCGCTATGAGTCGATGGCAGTGAGTTTTGTTTTTTGGTTTTTGGTTTACTCTAGTTGGTGATTTTCCTTCCCTTCCCTTTCTATCCTTGGTAACCATCAAAGAATATTTATTTCTGTGTGTACACATTTTTTTACTTTTTATAATAGTGGTCTCATACAATATTTATCAATTGGTAATTGGCTAATTTCACTCAGTGTAATCTACTCCAAGTTCATCCATGTTATGATGTTTCATGGATTCATCATTATTCTTTGAGTAGTATTCCACTGTGTGTATATACCATAGTTTGTTTATCCATTTTCCATCATTTTACTATTTTATTGAACATAAGTATGCACGGATCTATACTTGTCGCACCTAATTTACCTAGGATACAAACCTAATAGTGAGATTGGTGGATAATATAGTGTTTCTATTTCCCACTTTTTAAGGAAGCATCATATAGTTTTGCAACGGTTGTACCATCTTACTACTAGCAATATATGAGAGTTCCAATCTCCATACCCTCAAGAACATTTGTTTACTATGTTTTTGCACATTGCTATTATTGCTGGAGTAAGGTGATATTTTCTTGATTTTTTATTTGCATCTCTAATAGCTAATCATCACCAGCATTCCTTCATATATTTGTTGGCCCCTGAATGTCTTCATTGATGAAGTGTCTATTCACATCCTCTGCTCATTTTTTAGTTGAATTTTTTGTCTTTTTTGTTGTTGAGGGATTGAAGTTTTCTATAATTGTTTAAAATCAGTCCCTGGTCAGCTGTATCATTGCCAAAAAAATGTTTCCCAGTCTGTAGGTTCTCTTTTTACTCTTTTCAAGAATTCTTCTCATACATATAAGTGTTTAATTTTTAGGAGGTCTCAGTTGTCTAGTTTATCTTCTACTGTTTGTGCATTTTAGTCATGTTTGATATACTATTTGTGCTATAAATAAACTTAACCCCTATTTTTACTTTGATAATATTTATAGTTTTAGGGCTTACCTTTAGGTCTTTGATCCATTTTGAGTTAATTTTAGTATATGGTTGAAGTATTGATCCCTGTTTCATTTTTCTTCAAATTAGAATCCAATTTTTCCCTCAAAAGAGACAATCTTGTGAGACTTACGTGCAGAACACCATACCCAGGGCAATGTACCCGCCTGTTCTACGGAGACACACTCCTTGGAGCAATTGGCCATGTGGCACCAGAAGGGTAGCATTCATATGGAGGAAAAGCTGGATAGACAGGAGTGCATAACTAAGAAGGGCACAGGGATGGGGGAGGGTAACTGAGAAGGGAGAGGAGGAGAGTGGATGAGGAATGGAGATGGTAATTGGGAAGTGAAACCAAATATACCCAAACTGTTGAATATAAAACAAATCCTGCTCTATAAATTTGGACCCAAAGCACAATAAAAAAAAATTAAATAAATAAAAATAAAGCAGTAATTGGCAAACACTTTATATAAAGGGCCACTGTTATGAATTAGAGAGAATTCAAAGCTGGTCAGGCAAAGAGATATGGCCAGGTGATAGTGTTGCACAATCAGTTATTTATGCACTAACAGGTACATGCAGGTAGTGGTCACTCACAGCAGGAGGTCTGCCAGGTGCAAGTGGTTTAGGTAGCTACCAGAAGAGAAAGTAGGCATGAAAATTCCCAGGGAAGAAGAGAAGTGAGAGGCTTATATGAATCTTACACGATGTTCTCTTGCAGAACGGTGGGAAGTCTCAGGGTCAGAAAGTTTCAAAGGCAGTAGCACCTTACCAAAACCACCTGTTGCCTGAGAGTTGACTTTCACTCATGGCACCTCCATGTGTCTGAGAGTAGAACTGTGCTCTATGGAGTTTTTGATAGCTGATTTTTTGGAAGTAGGTCTCTAAGCCTTGTTCAGAGACTCCTCTGGGTGGAACTGAATCACCAACCTTTCCATTAACAGAGGAGACACCTAGAGACTGCAGTAGAAGCAGAATGTGTTTCTTAACATAAAATTATTATTATTATTAACATTAATTATTACTATCTTGGGAGCTCTGGTAGCATAGTGGCCAAGACACTTGCCTGCTAACCAAATGGCTGGCGGTTCAAACCCACCAGCCACTCCTCAGAAGGAAGGTTGGGCAATCCTACTTCCGTAGTATACTGCCTCGGAAACCCAAGGAGGGGTCGCTGTGAGTTGGGTTTGACTCATCGGCACATAACAACAACAACAATAACATTACTATCTTAGTTAGGGATAGAAGATATTAGGTGCAGCTTTGTCAGGTATACACAGCAGGCAGGATCTAAGTGGCTAAAAATCTACTTATTTTGGCTATTAAAAAAAAAAGGCAATCCCTTCTCCATTTGATGGATTCCAGCCTTTTGTTGAAGATCAGCTGTCTGTAGGTGGATGGATTTACTTCTGGGTTTCCAGTTCTGTTCCTTTGGACTATGTGTCTGTCATTGTACCAGTATCAGGCTGTTTTGACTACTGTATAGTAAGATTTGAGATCAGGAAGGATGAAGCATCCTACTTCCTACTTTGTTCTTCTTCTTTAGTAGTTATTATCTTATCTGTGCTCTCTTTTCTTACCCTATGAAGTTGATAATTAGTTTTCCAATGCTTTAAGAAATATTGATGAATCTGGATTAGGATTGAATTATGTATCTATAAATATAATTGGATAGTATAGACATTTTCATAATGTTACATCTTTCTATTCATGCACATGGTATGTTTTTCCAGTTATGTAGGTCTCTTTTGCTTTCTGGAAAAGAACTGCCTCATCAGAGTAGAACCAACATTAATGATAAGGATAAAGTAAGCATTTCAGGACCTCCATGTGCCAACATGGCATGACTCAAATTGAGGAGAAACAGCTGCAAACATTCATTAATAATTGGAATATAGAACGTATGAAGTATGAATCTAGGAAAATTGGAAGTTGTCAAAAATGAAATGGAATGCATAAATATTGATATCCTAAGCATTAGTGAGTTGAAATGGACTGATTTTGGCCATTTTTAATCAGACAACCATATGATCTACTATGCTGGGAAAGACAATTTGAAGAGGAATGGTGTGGCATTCATCATCACAAAGGATGTTTCCAGATCTGTCCTGAAGTACAATTCTGTCAGTGATAGGATAATATCCACACACCGACAAGGAAGACCCATTAATTATTCAAATATACACACCAACCACCAAAGAAAAGATGAGGAAATTGAAGATTTTTATCAACTTCTGCAGTCTGAAATTGATCAAACATGCAAGCAAGATGTGTTGATTTTCACTGGTGATTGGAATGCAAAAGTTGGACATAAAGAAGAGTCACAGATAGTTGGAAAATTAGGCCTTGGTGACAGAAATAGTGCTAGAAATCACATGATAGAATTTTGCAAGACCAATGACTTACTCGTTGCAAACACCTTTTTTCAACAACACAGATGGTGGCTATACCCGTGGACTTTGCCAGACAGAGTACACAAGAATGAGATTGAAGATATCTGTGGTAAGAGGTGATGGAAAAGTTCTATATCTTCAGACAAAACAAGGCCAGGAGCTGATTGTGGAACAGATCACCAACTGCTCATATGGAAGTTCAACCTGAACTGGAAGACAATTAAAACAAGTCCATAAGAACCAAAATATAACCTTGAATATATCCCTCCTGAATTTAGAGACCATCTAAAGAATAGATTTGATGCATTGAACACCAATGACCAAAAACCAGAAGATCTGTGGGATGACATCAAGAGCATTATCCATGAAGAAAGCAAGAGGTCATTAAAAAGATGAGAAAGAAAGAAAAGACCAAAATGGATGTCAGAAGAGACTCTGAAACTTGCCTTTGAACAGAGAGGAGCTAAAGCAAATGGATGAAATGACAAGTTAAAAAGCTGAATAGAAGATTTCAAAGAGCAGCTCAAGCAGGCAAAGCAATTTCTATAATGAAATGTGCAAAGACTTGGTGTTAGAAAACCAAAAGGGAAGAACACACTCAGCATTTCTCAAGCTGAAAGAAGTGAGGAAAAAATTTAAGCCTTAAATTGTAATATTCAAAGATTTATGGGAAAAAATATTGAATGATGCAGAAAGCATCAAAAAAAGATACAGTCACTGTATCAAAAACAACTGGTCAACCTTCATCCATTTCAGGAGGTACCATATGTTCAAGAACCAATGGTATTGAAAGAAGAAGTCAAAGCTGAACTGAAAGAATTGGTGAAGAACAAGGCTCCAGGAACTGACAGAATATCCACTGAGATATTTCAACAAACAGATGCCCCTCTGGAGGCACTCACTTCGTTATGCCATGAGATTTGGAAGACAGCTACATGGCCAACTGACTGGAAGAGATTCACATTTGTACCCTTTCCAAAGAAAGGTGATCCCACAGAATGTGGAAATTATCGACAATATTGTTACTATCGCATGCAAATAAGTAAAATCTTACTAAAGATAATTCAAAACCAGTTGCAGCAGCATATTGACAGAGAACTTTCAGAAATGCAAGCTGGATTCAGAAGAGGACATGGAAAGAGGAATATCATTGCTGATGTCAGATGGATTTTGGCTCAAAGCAAAGAATACCAGAAAGATAGTTACTTGTGTTTTATTGACTGCAAAAGCATTTGGTTGTGTGGATCATAACAAATTGTGGATAACATTGAGAAGAATGGGAATTCCAGAACACTTAATTGTACTCCTGAGGATCCTGTACATAGATCTGGAGGCTGTCATTCAAACAGAAAAAGGGAACACTGTATGGTTTAAAATCAAGAAGGGAGTGTGTCAGGGTTGTATCCTTTCACCACACTTATTTAATCTGTATGCTGACCAAATAATCTGAGAAGCTGGACTATATGAAGAAGAACATGGCATCAGGATTGGAGGAAGAATCATTAACAACCTGCGATATGCTGATGACACAACTTTGCTTGCTGAAAGTGAGGATGACCTGAAATACTTACTGATGAAGATTGAAGAATAGTCTGCAGTATGGACTACATCTCAATATAAAGAAAACAAAAATTCTCACAACTGTTCCTTTAAGCAACATTACAATAAATGGAGAAAATATTGAAATTGTCAAAGACTTCACATTTCTTGATTCTGTAATCGAGGCCAATGGAAGCAGCAGTCAGGACATCAGACAACGTACTGCATGGGCAAATCAGCTGCAAAGGACCTCTTTCAAGTGCTGAAGAGCAAAGGTATCTCCTTGAGGACTAAGATGCACCTAACACAAGCCATGGTATTTTCAATTGTCTCATGTGTATGAGAGCTGGACAATGAATAAGGAAGACTGAAGAAGAATTAATGCTTTTGAGCTGTGCTGTATTTGAAGAATGTTGAAAATAACATGGACTGTTAAAAAAACTAACAGGTCTGTCCTAGAGGAAGTGCAGCCAGAATGCTCCCTGGAGGCAAGAATGGCCAGACTTTGTTTCAACTACTTTGGTCATGTTGTCAGAAGGGACCATTCCCTGGAGAAGGATGTCATGCTTGGTAAGGTGGAGGTCCAATTAAAGAGGGGAAGGTCCTCTACGAGATGGAATGACACGGTGGCCAGTGGCAATGGGCTCAAGTATATAGCAAAAATCCTGGAGCTCACTCAGGACCGGGAGGTGTTTCTTTCTGCTGTGCATAATGTCGCTATGAATCAGAGATGACTTGACAACACCTAACAACACTTTTGGTCTCTCACAGTAGTGTTTTGTAGTTTTCTTTGTATAAGTCTACTATCTGTTTGGTTAAACATATGGAAGTATTTCATCTTTTTGGTAGCTATTGTAAATGGTATTGTTTTCCTTATTTCCTTTTCAGAGTTCTCTTTTTTAGAACAGAGGCATCTGACTGATGTTTATATGTTAATCTTACACCCTGCCACTTTGCTGAAATCTTTCTTGTAGAAATTCCAGATTTTTCTATATACTGGATCATATCATCTGCAAATAGAGATAGTGTTATTTCTTCCTTATTAATTTGGATGCCTTTTATTTCCCTTTCTTGCCTATTGTTCCAGCTAGATCTTCCAATAAAATATTAATTAGGAGTGGTGATAAAGAGCAGCCTTATCTGGTTCCCATTTGCAAGGTAAATGTTTTTGATTTTTCTCCATTGATAATAAGGTTGGTCGTTGGTTTTGTGTATGTCCTTAATTTTGTTCAAGAAGTCCTCTTCTATTGGCTGAGAGGTTTTTTTGTTTTTTTCTTTGGTGGGTTTTAGATTTTATCAAATGCCTTTTCATCAACTGAAATGATCATGCCGTTCTTTCCCTTTGTTCTATTTATATGGTGGTTGATGTTGACTTTTTCTAATGTTGAACCGTCATCTTTGCATACCTCGTATAAATTTATCTTAGTCATTATGTACTATTTTTTTTATATGATGTTAGACTCTATTGGTTGGGAATTTGTTGCTAATTGTTGCATCAATGTTCTTGAGATATACTCACTGCAGACGAGTCAGATCTGACTCATAGCGACCTCTCCTTGGGTTTCTAAAGGCAGTATCACTATGGAATGAAATTGTCCAACCTTCCTTCCAAGGAGTGGCTGGTGGGTTTGACATATGCCACCAGAGCTCCTTCATAAGATACACTGGTCTATAATAATAGTCTATAATTTTTGTTTATAGTAGTATCTTTGTCTGGCTTTGGTATCAGGGTTATGCTTTTTTCATAGAATGATTTTGGGAGTATCCCATCTTTCATATGTTCTGCAATAGTTTGAGTAGAATGTGTGTCAGCTCTTCTCTGAATATTTGGTAGAATTTGCCAACAAAGCCATTTGAGTGGGAAATTTCTTTGTTGGGAGTATTTTTGACCCATCTGATTTCTTATTTTGTTATAGATCTATTCAAATTTTCTATCTCAATCTGTGTTAGTTTAATTGATACTAAATTTGTCTGTTGTTTGTCAATTTTATTAATCCTTCCAGAGAAGCAACTTCTAGTCTTATAGATTCTTTCTACTCTGTGCTTATTTTCTGTTTGATTTATTTCTGCTTTAATATTTATTATTTCCTTTCTTCTGATGAGTATGGGATTTTGTTGTTGTTCTTTTTTTAAATTGTTGAAGTTGTTGGGTTAAATATTGATTTTGGTTCTTTCCTCATATTTTATATGTGCATCTACTGCTATAATTTGACCAGTGAGTACTTCTTTTGCCGTGTCCCAAAAGTTTTAGTACACTGTCGTTTCATTCTCATTTGATTCTAGGACTGTTTTTTTCTTTCATTTTTTTAATTTCTTCTATTACCCAGTAATTTTTAAGCAAGGTGTTACTCAGTTTCCATATATTTTATTTTTCCTTTTTCTTCCTGTTACTGATTTCTAATTTTATGGTGTTGTAATCTGAGAGGCTGGTGGTTCAAACCCACCAGCCACTCCTCAGAAAGAAGATTGGGCAATTTACATCTGTAGTGATACTGCCTCAGAAACCCAAGGAGGGCTTATTATGGGTCAGATCAGACTCGATGGCAGTGAGCTTTTTTTTTTTCCCCCTGGTAATCAGAGAAGATGTTTTGTACCATTTCAATGTTTTTCAATGTATTGAGGCTTGCTCTGTGGCCTAACATATTGTCTATTCTGAAGAGTGACCCATGTGTGCTGGAAAAGAATTTTCATCATACTATTGTTGGATGGAGTGTTCTATATGTCAGTGAAGTCAAATTGGCTGATTGTGTTGATGAGATCTTCTGTATATATGTTGAGTTTCTTCCCAGCTTTTCTGTCCTTCATTGAATGTCTTATATTAAAGTCTCCTGGGAGCTCTGGTAGCATAGTGGCTAAGACACTTGCCTGCTAACCAGACGACTGGCGGTTCAAACCCACCAGCCACTCCTCGGAAGGAAGGTTGGGCAATCCTACTTCCGTAGTGATATTGCCTCGGAAACCCAAGGAGGGGTCGCTATGAGTCAGGGCCGACTCGACGGCACATAACAACAACAACAACAACAACAACCATTATTGTGGAGTTGTCTATTTCTCTTTTCAATTCTGTTAAAGTTTGATGGTATATTTTGGGGTTTTATTATTGGGTACATAGATATTTGTGATGATTATGTCCTCTTTTTGGACTGATCCTTTAATCACTACATAAAGCCTTTCCTTGTCTCTTATACTAGTTTTTGCCTTAAAGTCTATTTTATCATATATTAATATCGCCACTCCAGATCTTATGTAATTGCCATTTCCTTGATATTTTATTTTTTTACCATTTAATTTTTTGCTTATTTGGCTTTGTGTCTGTGGAACATATTCATGGGTTGTGTTTCCTTATCCATTCTACCACTCTCTGTCTCTTGACTGGTATATTTAATCCACTTACATTCAATACAATTATTGATAGGTATGAATTCACTGCTGTCATTTTATTGTATGTGTGTGTGTTTGCTTATTTGTGTGTGTGTTTGTGGTTCTGATGATGTCTTTGTTCCATATATTTTTCTACAGTAAATTACTATTTTTTAAGGAATTTCCTTGTTGTGGTTCATTTTATTTTCACTGAGATGTTCTGATTTTTTTTTTTTTCTTTTAGCTAAATAGCTTATTAATTTTCTTTGTGGTTACTTGGTAATTTATGTTTATCTCCCTATGTTTATGACACAATCAACTAAAAGATAAGTATTTCAAAGTATTTTGAATACCAGCAAGTTTATCTATAGTGGACTGGTTTTATTGTAGCTTCTAGGCTAAGACAAAGAAGAGGGACCTGGCTGTCTATTTCTGAAAAACTATGGCCAGTAAAAACCTTACAAATAACAGCAGAGCATTGTCAGATACAGTGCTGGAAGTAGAGTCTCTTAGGCTCGTAGACACTCAAAACAGGACTGGAACAGACATGCCTCCTGAAAGTAGACTGGATCATAATGATGTGGATGGACTAAATCTATCAGGACCTTTATTCACTGATGTGGCTTGACTCAAAATGAGAATACACATTTATAAACAACAGTTAATAATCAGAACGTGGAATGTACAAAAAGTACAAATCTAAGAAAACTAGAAAGTATGAAAGATGAATGCATAAAAATCAATATTCTAAGTTTTAGTGAACTAAAATAGGCTGATATTGGCTACTTTGAGTCAGACAACTTTATGGTCTACTGTGCAAGGAATAACAAAATGAAAAAGAAAAGTGTCAAATTCATCATAAAAAAGAAAATTTCATTAATTCTACTAAAGTACCACATTGCCAGTGATTGTATAATATCTATTCACCTAACAGAAGAAGACTACTTAGAATGATTATTATTTGAATTTATGCACCAAATACATATGCCAAAGATGGAGAAATTGAAGATTTTTACTAACTTTTGTAGTCCAAAATTGATCAAACATGCAATCAAAATGTATTGATAATTACTAGTGTTTGGAATGGGAAAGTTGGAAACAAAGGATAGGTATCAGTAGTTGGAAAATACAACCTAAGTGATAGAAATGATCCTGAGGATTGCATGATAGAATTTTGCAAGATCTATGACTTATTTATGGCAAGACCTTTTTAACAAAAACATAAATTGTAGCTATACATGTGGAACTCACAAAATGAAACAAATAACAATAAAATCAATTACATATGTGGAAAATGATGATGGAGAAACTGAATGTCATCAGTAGGAATGAGGCCAGGGCCAGTTGCAGAACAGACCATCAAATGCTCATAGGCAATTTCGAGTTGAAGCTGAAGAAAATTAAAATGAGAGTACAGGAGCCAAATATGATCTTGACCAGGTCTGAACTGAATTTACAGACCATATCAAGAATAGATTTGATGTATTGAACACTAATGATCGAAGACCAGATGAGTTGTGAGATAACTTCAAAACATCATGTATGAAAAAAGCAAAATGTCATTAACAAGATAAGAAACACAGAAAACACTAAAATGCATGTCAAAAGAGACTCTGAAACTTGCTATTGAACATAGAATAGCTAAGGTGAAGTAAGAAATGAAGTATGAGTTGAACAGAATATTTCAAAAGGCTGCTCAAGAAGATAAAGTAAAATATTATAATGAAATGTATGAAGACTTAGAGTTTAAAAAAAGAGTGAAGAATATACTCACCATTTCTCAAGCCAAAAGATATGAAGGGTGTGATAGTTGAAGATGTGTCAACTTGGCTGGACTCCAGTTGTGAGTGGTGGTTCCCATGATGGATCACATGACTGCATTCTAAGCGGCCGGTCGGCCTAGGGGGAGTTTCCCCAGGGGTGTGGCCTACCTGCAATACTATCCCAGGGACAAACTGGAAGAATGGCATTCC
>NW_006921799.1:5838887-5854345 GCF_000298275.1 Orycteropus afer afer | reverse complement strand
ATATATATACTTTGCTGGTTTTTGTGTTTCTCTAGAGAACCCAATCCAACACAAAGGGAAAAGACTCAAGTTGCAATACTGAAGGATTCTATGGGCAAAATATTGAATGACACTAGAAGGATCAAAAGAAGATGGAAGGAATAAACATTGTATTAAAAAGAATTTATCGACATTCAACCATTTCAGGAGGTAGCATATGATCAAGAACCAATGTGCAGTGTAGTAAATTACCTGGTATGGCTTTTCTAGCCATAAATCTTTGTAAACTCCATGGTGGAATTTGCTGTGAGAAACTGAGGAGCTTCTGATTGTAAATGTTATCCACTGGGGGTACTTCTGTTGGGAGTGGCACAAAGCAATGTTCTGGAAAGTTTGCTCTCTCTCAGGTGCTTAGAATTCTGATGTTATGATTGGCTAGTTTGGCCACTCTGTTAGGCTCAAAAGGAGGCCTCTTACAGGCAGAGTTCTCTCTGACTGCTGGCTGGGAAGGATGTGCTGCAGAGAGAAATGTGCTCCTGAGAGACATGCACTGCTGAGAAAGAGACACAGATTGCTAAGAAAGAAACACTGATAGACATGCATTTCTAAGAGAGAGACACTGAGAGACATGCACTGTTGGCAGAGAGACTGACAGAGACCATTGGCTGAGAGATGGTGGGCCGAGAAAGACTGAGTGTTGTTCCTGAACTTCAATTGAAGCCTGGTGCTTCCCTAATAAACACTATAATCTGTGAGTTCTGTGTGGCCACTGCAGTGAATTATCGAACCCAGCAGAAAGATGGTGAGTGCGGCGGGAGGAATGGTTGGTGTCAGGGTTGGTGAAAGGGCTGGAGGGCGGCAGCATGTCTGGCTTCACAGGAATAGGCCTAGAACTACTGATGGTGATTCTGTCTTTCTTTTGTGCAGTCAGAGGAGGTTAGAAGATATGGCCTCCTTGCCCCTATAGCATGATGGTATTAAAGGAAGAAGAACAAGATGCACTGAAGGCATTGGTGAAAAACAAGGCTCCAGGAATTACCAATTGAGGTAAACAAAAGAATGGATACAACACTGAAAGCACTCACTCGTTTATGCCAAGAAATTCAGAAGACAGTTACCTGGCCAACTGATTGGAAGAGATCCATATTTATGCCTATCCCAAAGAAAGGTGATCCAATAAAATGTAGAAAATATAAAATAATATCCTTAATATTACAAGCAAGTAAAATTTTGATGAAAATAATTTTAAAAATGGTTACAGCAGTACATTGACAGGACACTGCCAGAAATTCAAGCATTGCTCAGAAGAGGACATGGAATGAGACCTATAATTGTTGACGCCAGGTGAATCTTGGCTGAAAGCAAAGAATGCCAGAAGGATGCTATGGAAGCAGCACTCAAGAAATCAAACTACTTATTACATTGGGCAAATCTACTGCAGAAGTTCTTTTTAAAGTGTTAAATAACAAAAATGTTGCTTTGTAGACTAATATGTGTCTGAGCCAAGTCATTGTCTTTTCAATAACCTCATAAGTGTGTGAAAGTTAGGCAATGATAAGGAAGACCAAAGAAACACTGATGCATTTGAATTGTGTTGGAAAAATGTATTGAATATACCATGAACTACCTGAAGAATGAACAAATTTGTCTTGGAAGAAGTATAGCTGAATGCTCCTTAGAAACGAGACTGGCCAGACTTCATCATTTATACTTTGGTAATGTCACCAGGAGGGACCAATCCCTGGAGAAGGACATCATGCTTGGTAAAGTAAAGGGTCATTGAAAAAGGGGAAGACCCTCAATGAGATGGATTAACACAGAGGCTGCAACAATGGACTCAAGCATAGCAACAATTATGATGATGGCTCAGGATCAGTCAGTGTTTCATTCTGTTGTATATAGAGGTGCTATGAGTTGAAAATGACTCGACCTCACCTGATGCGGACTGGGGATTCTGTGAAGTTGTCTTCCTGTGCTCTTCACCTGGGAAGACTGATTGCAATGTCTCAAAATGACCATGTTGTTCCAGGCCAGCTGGCAAGGTACCTCCACTCCACATCTCTCCTAGTTTGTTGCCTTTATCCAGTTTCTTCTTCCAAGTGATGTTTGAGCTAATTCTTTTTCATTTGACACTCAGTGTTCCAGAATCATCATCTGCATCTGTTTCACTTGGTTTCTTAGGTCTTTGCTGTACAGAGACTGCATGGAATCTAACCAGGTTGCCATTTTAGCTCCACCCTCCAAAAACTTTAAAAGAGCATAATGTTCAAGGCAGACATTTTTTTTACTAGATAAGCTAAATTATTGTTTGATTTTAAGAAGACTTCAGGAGACACATTTGGTTTAAGACTGAAAGATTATCTCAGGGTAATAGTTTCAGGGGTTCATTCAACCTTCATGAGTCCAGGAAGTCTGGAGTCCATAAGAAATGCCAAGCATTCTTAAATTGCCTACAAATAATTACAACAATTGAAAAAAAATAACACTTTTATGTTTTCATAATCTTAATATATAACATAAAAACTTCCATTGCAGACATATCCATTATAAATATATGAATACAATTTTTTTAAGCACAAAGAACACTTTTTAAAAAAAATGGAATATAAACAGATTAAAATTCCATGACATCTATGAACCACAGTGGGAGCTTTCATTTACACTGTCTTTTATTTGCATTATTCCACATTTACAGCATGGTGAAGGGACTGTCACACTGTGGGTCTGAGTAGACTGCTGTCTGGAATGTAGAGCATTTACCTGAGGAATAGGACATAAGGTTCTCCAGACAGGCCAGCAACAATGTTCATAAGCACAGCCTCTGCTTTAGGCACCTGATCTCTCTTGCTCCATTTTTATTTCTAGGTTTCCATATTAATGATCAGTTTCCAATGCACTATCTTATTTATTGATAGCTTGATTTTTGTTCTAACTTCCCTCACTGGAATGTAAAACTGTGAGGGGAGAGATCTTTGTCTTTCTGTTCATTTATGCAAATCTCACACATAGAAGAAAGCCTGGCACAGAATAGGCACTCGACAAATAAGAATGACCTTTCTGACTGACTGAACAGTTTAACAATAACTACTTCCATGTAAATGACTCTTTACCAAGAAATTTGCTAAGTCTAGAGATCTCTCTGACTCTGACCTCATGTTTTTAAACTTTTTTTATTTTGAAATAATGTCAGACTTACAGAACAATTTCAAAAGTAGTACAAAGAATTCCTACATCCCCTTCACCCTACTTCTCCAAATGTTAACATTTTACCTTTTTTGCCTTGCCATTCTCTCTTTCTCTCTCTCTCTCTCTCCACACAAATGAATTAGTTTTTTAAATGCTTCAGAGGAAGGAGCACACATGGTGCTCCTTTACCTTAAAGTACTTTAGCATGTATTTCCTAAAATCAAGAACATATCCACAGTACTTGAAGATCCTGGGTTGTGCAAATGGTTTTCACCCCACTGCTAACCTAACAGTTGGTAGTTTGAGCCTACCCAGTAGCACTGCAGAAGAAAGACCTTGTAAGCTGCTTTTGAAAGGTCATAGCCTTGAAAGTCCTACGGAGCAGTTCTATTTTACCGTCTGTTGGAACTGACTCAATGGGAAACAAAAAACAAAACACGTGACAATAGTGCAAGACCAGGCAACACTTCATTATAGTATACTTAAGATCTCAATGAATCAGAGCTCACTCAAAAACGACTAAAAAGAATCATAAAATTCTTGTCAGAATCATAAAATTAACATTGATACAGTACTCTATTTCTAATGCATCAACTCTGTTCAAATTTTACCAACAGTCCTGCTAACGAACTAGATAAGCTACATTAATAGATAAGCTAAATTATTGTTTGATTTTAAGAAGACTTCAGAGGAAACTTTTGATTTAAGACTTAAAGACTATATCAGGGTAATAATTTCAGGGGTTCATCCAACCTTCTTGATCCAGGAAGTCTGGAGTCCATGAGAAATGCCAAGCATTCTTATATTGCCCACAAAATAATTACAATAATTGAAGAAAAAGAACACCTTTATGTTTTCATAAACTTAACATGTAACATAAAAATTTCCATTATAGACATGCCCATTATAAATATATGAATACAATTTTTAAGCACAAAGAATGCTTGTTAAAAAAATGGAATGTAAACACAATAAAATTCTATGACATCTATGAACCACAGTGGGAGTTTTCATGTACACTGTCTTTTTTATCTCACAAATCCATAATCCTAATATCAGATCACATTACATATAATTGTCATATTTAGTCTCCTTTGCTCTAGAACAGTCTGTCAGAAATATCTCACTGTTCACAGTATTGAGAATTTTGAAGCATACAGTTATTTTGTAGAGCATCTCTTTATTTGGGTTTATCTGCTTTGTTCTCCTGATTAGCTGCAGGTTATCCATTTGAGGCAAGGTTCTTTTAAAAGTTATATTGTGTTCTGTCATTGCATCATATCAAAAGGCACAAGATGTCTATTTGACCGCTTTCTGGTGATGTTAACACTGATTATTTGGTTGAAGTTGTATCTGCCAGATTTCACCACTTTGTTCTTTTGTAGTTAGTATCTTGAGGAAAGATACTGTGAAACTGTATCTCATCATACTTTAACCTATATAAAAGTTGAACCAAGAGTAGCTTCTGTATATCTGTACTCAATGACCTGAGAACAAGTTATCACATGGCTCACCACTTACGTAAATCTAGTTTAACTTGCCTCCTCACTTGCCCATTCATTATGTTACATATAAAAAATATAGAGCATATCTTAGAAAAATGTGACATCAAAAAAGGTGGAAACTTTAAAGAATATCATTCATAATAACAGATAATGAAATCCAAGAGATTCAAATAATTTCATTTTGATAAAAATATTGCATTTTTACCTGGATAAGTAGTAAATAAAATTTTGAATTTGAATAATATTTTTTGAGATAAAGGTAAAGAAGAGAAGAGAATCAATCAAAACATTTTTAAAGTACATTCCCAACCATCTTTTTTTCTTTCTGCTGCTGTGAGGAGACATTCTAAGAAGCAATCTAACATTTTGTATTTGCACAAGAGAAAACAGGTACATTGGTGTGTATAGGTACATACAGACATAAGCTGTGTGGTGGCAAACCGTTTTACTCATCAGCTATTGAAAACTCACTGCCGTCGAGTTGATTCTGACTCAGCAATTCCCATAGTGGGTTTCCAAGGCTGTAAATCTTTATGGAAGTAGATTGCCTCATCTTCCTCCTGTGGAACAGCTAGTAGTAGGTTTGAACAGCTGACCTTCTGGTTAGCAACCAAACTGCCTTACATCAAATACTGAAAGATGTGAAGAAATCTAGTTGAAAATAAAAAGCTAGAGTTTCCATAGTAAAAGTTGCAGAGGAGTAATCTACTCACATCATTTATTTATTTATTTTAAATATAAAAATAAAATAAATTCCTGTTCAACTTCCCCATCATTAGCTAAGCATTGAGCCAAGCATTGAGCCAAAATGAAAGTGCAAGGCTTACCTGTTATAATTGTCTTCCCACATTCATTGCATGATTGTCTTCTTTTTATCCCGACTCTGTAACTTACCATAGATATTGTTCATGTTTCAGTTTTCTTATATATAAAACGAGGGTATTATTAATTGTATCTACATCATTGGAGTCAGATCCGACTCTTAGCAACCCTTCTTTGGGTTTCCAAGGTGGTGTCACTATGCAAGTAGATCACCCAGTCTTCCTTCTGAGGAGTGGCTGGTGGGTTTGAACCACCAGCCTTCTGGTTAGCAGGCAGGTGTCTTAGCCACTATGCTACCAGAGCTCCCATATATATATATATATATATAACAGTAAATGCTAAGCACATGTTAGCCACAATATTATTTAAATTAATGCACCAAGAGTCTCCAATACTACCTCTAGGTTCAGTGATTCTCCAGGAGTACTCACAGGCTCAGCATACTATTGTACTCATGGTTATATTTTATTACAGTAAAAAGATACAAAGCAAAATCAGCCAAAGAAAAAGACACATGAGGTAAACTTCAGAGAAAACCAGGCAAAATCTTCCAGGAGTCTCACTGTGGACAAGATTCATTCAATTCCCCCAGCAATGCGGTGTGGCACTATTTGTGAGTGTTGTCTCCAAGAGAAGCTCATTAGTGATTCAGGACCTAGGCCTTTTATTGGGACTGATCCCATAGGTCCCTTCTGTCTAGCTTGTATCAAAATTTCAGACTGCCAGAAGGAGAACAGGTATTTGAAATAAACTATATACTTTGCATAGTTTAGGCACTGTGAGCCACTCTTATCAGTTACAGTATTGGGAACTCTCTTGAAATCCAAATCCCCATAAGCCAGCCAATAGTTAACCTTATAAGCAGGTTAAGAATAGCAGACCTGCTATGCTAATTATTTTCTGCAGGTTAGATATTGCTATCACACTACTTTCCAAAAGGTTTCTTGATCAACACTTCAATGGTTATTTCTGAATGGAAAAATAATGTGCTTTAGACACCTACTTCGAATTGGCTGCTATGTATTAAAATCTATTTAAGTGGTTTCAAATTCAGTTACTTGGACACATCAGGTGTTAACTCTAGAAATTATCTTCATGTAAATATTTTCCAAAAAACTATAATGATTACTTTCTTTGACATCAACATAAGACAACTTTTAGGAAAAGATACAATGCCTTTATGAGTAGCTTGAATTTAATTTCTCAGTCTCTTGCTCTTACATATGTAATTTTCCAGTTACACCTTCCACCCCAAATTTAAGTTAGAATTCTGCAAAGCTAATGGTCAGATTTGTTCAGATTAAAGAGGCAAGTGAAAAAAGGCCTCCAGTATCAGTAGTGGCAATGGTGGTAGTACAAGATCATCTGGACTCTACAGAGGCAGAAGTCTCAAGCATCAATATTTGATAATGCTTATGAGGCTTATGGAAAAGCATGCACTAATAATCTCGAAGCAAAGAACTCTACTATTGCTTATGTGGTGGCACAATGAAGGGACTACGTTAATCCTTAATTATAATAGAGACATTAGATCAGCTCATCAAACATTTATATAAAGCTAAATTTGGGCTGAACAATGAGGTCTTGACCTTGAAGAGTTTACAGTCACTGGAAGGAGTATAGACAAGCAATTTGAATATAATCCAGTAAGGTATAAGTGAGATGTATGATAAGAATATACTGAAAAGGTGTTGAAGAGAAGTTCCAGATTAAAGTGTTCATTCATTGTCTGCTTTTTTTGCGAGCTTTATCAAGTCATTCCACCTTGTAAGTGCTCTGGGTTCCACTTTCCCCATTTGCGAAGTATTATGAAACTGTGCTAAAACAGTAAGATTAACAAACATTCTATTATTCTGGTAATAAACCTCACAAGGGTGAAAAGGGTAGATGATATGACCATGACTCACATACTATTTCAACAATAGTTTTGGCATTAAGGATATTTGAAATATTGTGAATGTTTCACTCAAGAACTTTTGCTCTGGGAAATAGAGGTATTCCAAAACATTCCTTAAATCTCAGAATCACTACCAAAGTAGTATTATCAATACATATTTGGAATGGATATCAAAGGTAAGAATAATAAAGATTATGATTTCTTTCCCCACTGCAACATAATTTCAACATAAAAAAGTGCTCTAATATCAACTTGTCCTTCCTTGCTTTATTCAAAACAATCAGTTGATTCTTGAGTTGCAGTGGACCTGGTTTGTTAGGTACCATAGAGTTGGTTTCAACTCACAGCAACCCTATGTGCAACAGAACAAAATTTGGCCTGGTCTTGTGCCAGCGTCACAATCATTGCCATTCTTGAGCCCATTGTTGCAGTCACTGTGTCAATCCATCTCATTAAGGGTATTCCTCTTTTTAGCTGATTGTATGCAGCATGATTTCCTTCTCCAGAGACTGGTCTCTTCTGACAATATGACCAAAGTATGAGAGATGAAGTCTGGCCATTCTTGCTTCTAAGAAGCAGTCCAGCTGCACTTCCTCCAGGACAGATTTGTTCATTCTTCTAACAGTTCAGGGTACATTCAATATTCTTCATGAACACAATTCAAATGTGTCAATTCTTCTGTGATCCTCTTTATTCATTTTCTACCTCTCACATACATATGAGGCCATTGAAAATATCATGGCTTGGGTCAGACACACTTTAATCTTCAAAGTGATATCTTTGCTCTTCAATAATTTAAAGAGGTATTTTGCAGCACATTTGCCCAACACAATATATCATTTGATTTCTTGACTGCTGCTTCCATAGGCAGTTGATTGTGGATACAAGTAAAATGAAATCCTTGATAACTTTAATCTTTTCTGTTTATCATAAAGTTGCTTATTGGTCCAATTGTGAGGATTTTTGTTTTCTTTATGTTGGGGTGTAATTCATACTGAAGTCTGTAGTCTTTGATTTTGATCAGTAAGTCAAGTTCAGTAGTGCCACAAAGATAAAGTAAGAACAATTAAATGATTGACTTTCCATTTTACTGGAAAAATCATTTAACTTCTAATTTATTAGTGCAGAAACTCCAAAACTTCTCACATATCATTAAAAGATTTAACAAGTTATCTTGGCTGGACAGAACTTTTGCCTTGTAAATTAAGAAATCACTTGACTCTTAGAAAGCCCAGGGTGAGGCTGATAGAATTGAAGTATGAGTATTAATTAGGTCAAAAGAAAATGAGGAGCCTAGTGAAAAGAGTTATTCTTCTGTTCTGGAATGGAATGTAGAACTGGTTTCTCTGCAACAAAAGATTATGCTTACTTCCAAACAACACTAAATAGAGTTGTTGTTGTTAGGTGTCATTGAGTTGGCTCCAAATCATAGTGAACCTATGTACAACAGAACGAAACACTGCCCAGTCCTGGCCAGCCCCACAATCCTGGCCACACCAGAGCCCATAACTTCAGCCATCGTGTCAATTCATCTCGTTAAAGGCCTTCCCTTTTTTCATTGACCCTTCACTTTACCAAGCATGATATTTTTCTCCAAGGAATAGTCCCTTCTGACAACATGACCAAAGTAGGTGAGACTAAGTCTGGCCATTCTCACTTCCAAAAAGCAATCCAGTTGCACTTCTTCCAGGACAGATTTGTTAGCTCTTTTGGCAGTCCACGGTATTTTCAGCATTGTTTGCCACCACCACCAATCAAAAGCATCAACTCTTCTTCAGTCTTTCTGAATAGAGTAGATATGTTAAATTTACCAACATACAGGAGTTAGTTTGAATAAAATGGTGCTTTTTAAAAAAGCCGTATTGTAACGCATGTTAGAGAACAGAAAAGCTATCATTCAGGTGGAAAAATAGAATTTTTGAAGTTAAAGAAATCACTGCCAGGAAAAATTTTGCACTTTGGACAGCATTACCTCTAAGGTCCACTTTATCTCTAAAGTTCTATGAAATGCTAATTTTAGGAATCTAGAATAATTTTTAAAATATTGCATTAGGGATGTCATGATTAAGAAATCACTTTAAGAAACTATTATAGAAGTAATATATAAAACAAGAAGTTGTAGAATCCAGAGGAGGCATTTTTAAAGCTAGAAGAGAAAAAAATTGAGTTAATTTTCTTCAATTATTTCCCATTGTTATTTTTTGCAACAGAATTTTTGTTACTTATTATCCCCCTTATTCCTTGAATCTCTTGCTAAAAGGGTTATTTTGGATTTGAAGTATTTAATAGATCACCAAAAGTACTTCCTTATGACTGCTACTCTTCAGAAATAAAGTGAAAACACACCTTTTTTACTTTATCTTTTTTGTTCTCATGAAAGTTCTTTAATCTATCAGCTGGGAAGCACTATGGAAACTACTCCTCAGCTATGAAGTTCCACCAACATTTTTCATGATTCTTTGCATGTTTTATGATATTCAATCTTTAAGATGTTCTCAAGACCAATTTGAATAAATGAAATTAATTGTAGAATATTCTAGACCAACTCAAGGGTCTCTGTTGTTTTCAAATATCTCTATTATAGAAAGAGTAATTTGGGGAATGGTATTTAGAATTTTGAAATGAAATGTCAACAATAACAGAAAAGAGAAGTTAGATGAGATCGCGCATATCCATTAAATTAATAAACTCCTTACATTTGCTATCCAGAATATATCCTGGATAGTCAGCCATACTCAGCTAAGTCTCATCAGGTATTTATGACCACGTAGATAATACATTCATGGAAGACATTATATTTGACATCATGAGGAATTACCCAATAATACATTTAAGCTGTCTTTCGAGATTGGTCATGGAATTTTATATGTTCTATATCTTCATTCCACCAATCATTAGCTCAGTATCATGCATGCAGAAGATAATATTCATATGAATAATTTTTTTCAGCTAACCCAGGAAATTTTAAGCATTGCTGTGATTGTTATGTCCTGAAGTTTCAGTAAGCAAGGAATGAAATAAAGTAAAGTTTTGAAAATAACACATATATATCTGATAAAACACTGCCGTCAAAATTGACTTAATGAAACTCAAATTTTATCATTCTATTACCTCCCCATTGTCAGCAGGCATAAAGCATAAACTTTGTAGTATCTCATGTACACCTTGTGCCTATCTTTCTGGTGATATCTCCTTTTCTTCTTCTCAAATATCTATCCTAACTGTTCAAATTATAAATGACAATATAACTTTGAAATTTTAACAGAAAAAAGTAAATACTATTTTATAGGTTGGGACAAGTTCTGGAAAATATCTGTGAAAATATATAACTTGTTTAAAAGAAATTCTAAAAGAAAGTACTAAGCAACACTTAAAAAATTACACACAAGGTAAGATGAGAACTTGAGAAATATGTGTGTTTTCTCTTAAAATCATCCTAGGTTATGAAATATGAGGTGGACCATGGGCTGGAAGAGTGACGGCTTCCCTCTACTATAGGGTCAGGATTTGAAGGCAGAGAGAGCCTGGAGGTTCTCTTGATGGAGACTGAGCTATTTCCACAGTAATGTAAAGAATGTAAGGAGTTAGGTAGGAATCCCATGTTAGGATTGAACTGGGTTGGGGTTTGCTCCTAAACATAACCATTTCTAATAACAATTGTAAATTACTTTGTTTGAAATAAAATGCCTTTCTTTACAAATGCAAATTACTCCTCCTTGCCTCAAGTCTCCCTTAACATTTTGCCAAACATCAAACTCTGGTGTTGGAGGGAATGAAAGCAGATTATGTCAATTCTTGGGACAAATGGCAGCAATTTGGCAAAGCAGAGCAAGATAAGAGGTGACCTATGGGTATGCTACTGTGACAAGTGAGTGCCAGGAAGGACCTGTAGAAAATAGAAATATGATTTATGTTTCCCAGAAATAATTTGAGGTGAGAACTCTTGAAAGAATAGCAAATGTAATTATGGGAACTTCAGCTAATTGGTATTTGATCAATGAAATAAAATTACTTACTACCCCCACCTCAAAAAAGTCTCACAATCAAGACATCTGTGTTGAACATTTAAAATGTTACTTCAAGGAACTCTGGTAATACAGTGGTTAAATGTTTGACTGCTAACCAAAAGATCAGAGGTTTGAAATCACAAGCTGCTCTGCAGTGGAAAGATGTGGCAGACAGTTTCCTTAAAGATTAGAGTCTTGGAAACCCTATGGGAGTCTTACTAGGTCCTATAGGGTTGCTGTGAGGTGTTGTATATTCCACAACAATAGGAAAATGTATTACTTCACATTTAGTATTTATCTGTATTCCACTATAATTGTACCACTACGAATATTTTGAAAACTAGAAATTTCAGAAACATTCTCAGTTTTATCACATATTTTATTTTCAACATCTTGAAAGGGGAGGTAAATAGTCATACATACACTGAACTCTCCACACCTGCAAACAACAATGTTAGCTACATTTTAAATCTATTCCCATTTCTCTCCCACCATTATCAAAGAAAAAGTCCATTTCTTCTTCCACAATGTGAATGCTTCCATCCGAATGAGATATCACATGCTTTCTCACTTCTTCAGATATTTTAAACCATCAGTTATGTCTCTTCTGTCTTTTTCCCAAAAATTATTCTATCCATTGTGTCATAGCCCTCAGCATATAAACATAGTCATGATTTCACACTGAAACAAACAAAAAAACTAGACCAACCAGAGATCAACAGAATACTCCACCTGATGACAGTAGAATGCATATTATTCTCCACTGTAAATAAAATATTCTCCAGGATAAACCATACGTTAGAACACAAAACATGAATTTCAATTCAAAAGATTAAAATGAGAAAAATTATCTACTCTAATTAAAATAGTATGAAGCTAGAAATGAGTAACAGAAAAAAAAACAGAAAATTCTCAAATTAGCAGAAAGAAAACCATACACAATTAAGTAATAAATGGATCAAAGATGAAAATACAAGGAAAAGTAGAAATACTTTGAGATAAATGAAAATAAAAATACACCATTCCAAAATTTGTGAGATGTAACTAAATGAGTCTTAAAATGAGATTTAAAGAGTTCTGGTAAGATGGCAGAATAGCCAAAAAGACTGCACAGACCCTCTTCAACAAAGAAAAGGGGAAACAATTAACACAGAAGATAATCCTGGACTCCTAAGCCTTGAAGGGAAGGATATAGAAGTGGACTAAACTCCAACTAGCAGAAGAATTTGCATGAAAACACCCCAAAAGAAGACATATGGAGCTGTGGTCTGGCAGTGATCCTGATGCACAAACAGCTTGGATATTGCCGAGTGGTGGGAGGACCTAATAATTAACCTAAAAATCGGCCCTGCTAGCCAGGGACTGCATGGAGGACTGCTCTGCTGGCTGGGAAATGAAAGGAGAAACAGAGAAGAGGAAGGTAGGCTGAGCTGTGGAGTTTTGTCTGTCCAGAGGGCACAGCCATTTTAAATGTTTACAAACAGCCTAATTTGGATATTTAAAGCAACAGTGTGTTCCCAGATTCCAGGGACTTAAGAATAGGCTCCACCTGCCAGGAACCCCAAGGATATTCCGGCCCAGACGACTGGAAAGGTGCGACCTTCCTCTTGCTGGTCTTATACCCCACACCCTCTTGGTGAATGGAGGTATGGCCATCCCTCACTCCCACCCACTTTCTGGGCCAGCAGGAATTCCATCCCAGTCTGTGTGCTCAGATGGAGCTGGGTGCCCTACCCCACATTGCCCCCAATATTTTTTTCTTTTTTCTGTTTTTGAGTTTGTTTGTTTTTGTCTGATTTAGACCTACTATTATTATTCCTTTTGTCCTTTTCACTATTATTCTTTATTCTTCCACGCCCAGGTTCTAGTATTCAGCTTTTTTTTCTTTTCCCTGTTCCTGGTTGCAATTTTTTTTTTTTCTTTCTCAGGGTAAACCATATTCCTAGTTTTTCTTTTTGTCTTTTTTCCATTTTTTTCTTCATAATTATTATTTTGTACCTTTTTTACTCTTATAGCCCTCTCCCCAGATATTGCAGGGTTTTTTCCCCCTTTATTCTTTTTTTGGTTACTGTTCCTGTGTGATTACATGGTGTATTTTTCGTCCATTTGCTATTGTTTTTTTGATGGTTATTCAATTGTTATTTTTGTCTAACTTAGTGGAAGATAGCAACAGTCCACATATGACACAACTATACCCATACCTCTTGCAGTTTCCCTTACAGAGTGAGAGCCACCACTTCTTTCTCCACCAATGAGCCAATGATAAACAACCACCAAGAAGAGCCTGAATCACCCTTGGCTGCTCTTCACAAAAAGTTAACAGAGCTCTAAATACAACAAAGCCACAATGTCTCAGAGACAACAAGCCTTCACAGTCCACACAAACAAACAACATAAAGTGGTAGAAACAAGGGAATAGGATACAGACCCAGAACACATCTCTGAGGAAGAAGCAGCATTAGAACTCTCTGGTAAGTAATTCAAGAGAATTATATTTAGGTATCTTCAAAGGATAGAGAGACAGAACAAGGAAAACACAGAAAAAACCCTAGGAGAAATTTGGAAGAAAATACAAGAAAAAAATGACAAAACAAATGAAAAATTAGAAATGATTCTAAATCTACAGATAGAAATACAGATTAACTCTGAATTGTAAGAATTAGATGACACATTGAAAGGGCAAAGGAGTAGAATTGAGGCAATGGAAGACAGAATTAATGAGATTGAAGACAAATACCTGAATACTTCTTTGGAAAGCAATCAATCAGAAAAAAGATCAAAAGTAAATGAAGAAAGCCTAAGGTTCATGTGGGATACCATCAAAAAGAATAACCTACATGTCAATGGAATTCCAGAACAGGAAGAGAAAAATAAAACCACTGAGAAAATTTTCCAAGATTTGTTGAAGGAAAACTTCCCTGATATGATGAAAGATGAGAATATATCCATTCAGGAAGTCCAACAAACCCTAAAAAGGATAGACACTAAAGAAAATCACCGAAATATATCATCATCAAAAAATCATCAGAACTAAAGACAAAGAAAGAATCCTGAAAGCAGCATGGGAAAAACAAGAAGTTACTTACAAAGGACAACAGGTCAGAATAAGCTCTGATTTCTCAGAAGAAACCATGCAAGTGAGAAGAAAATGGGATGGTATATGTAAAAACCCAAAAGAAACAGATCACTTATCTAAACTAACACAGACTGATGTGGAAAATTTGAACAGATCCATGACAAAAGAAGAAATTGAAAAAGTTCTAAAAAATTAATCAACAACAAAAAAAGTCCTGTCCCATACATTTTCATCAGAGAATTCTACCAAGCATTCAGAGAAGAACTGACACCATTCCTACACATACTATTCCAAAACATAGAAAAGGATGGAATCCTCCCAAACTCATTTTATAAAGAAAGCATAACCTTACTACAAAACCAAGCAAAGACATCACTCAAAAGGAAAACTACAAACCAATATCCCTCATGAATATAGATGCAAAAATCTTCAACAAAATCCTAGCCAATAGACTCCAATAACATATCAAGAAAATCATTCATTATGACCAAGTGGGGTTCATGTCAGGTATGCAATGATAGTTCAACATTAGAAAAACAATCAATGCCATCCACCATGTAAATAAAACAAAGGAGAATAACCACATGATCATATCAATTGATGCAGAAAAGGCATTTGATAAAATCCAACAGCCATTCCTGATCAAAACTCTCAGCAAAATAAGAAGAGAAGGGATATTACTCAACATAACAAAGGGCATCTATGCAAACCCAACAACCAACATTGTACTCAAGGGAGAGAGACTGAAAACCATTCCCCTTGTGAATAGGAACCAGGTAAGGATGCTCTCTCTCACCTCTTCTATTCAACATTGTACTGGAAGTCCTAGCCAAAGCCATATGACAAGAAAGGGAAATCAAAGGATCCAAATTGGTAAGGAAGAAGTCAAACTATCTCTAATTGCTGATGATATGATCCTATACCTAGAAAACTCAAGACACTCAGTCAAAAATCTACTGGAACTAATTGAGAGATTTAGCATTGTG
>NW_006921799.1:5816441-5818760 GCF_000298275.1 Orycteropus afer afer | reverse complement strand
TGGAATTGGAATCACACCTGTGGTTTCCAGCAAAACAAAATACAGGCATATGAGTTGAACATTTACCTCAAGTAGATACACGCCTTGGAAAGAACAATCATGGGAGAAAGAAGGGCTGCTTATGCACAAGGAGACAGCTCAGGGGGCAAGAGAGTATGGAGAGATGGACACTGGAAAGAGATAACTATGGGGAGGAAGTGGGAGGGGAGCTGTTGCATTGTGGTAAACTGTGGTCAATGACATGAGACAAAATATATATGAACTGCTGTATGGAAAGTGAATTTGCTGTGTAAATCTTCACTCAAATCACAATAAAAAAAGAAAGAAAGAAAGAAAAAGAAATCAATGAAACAAAATAGAAAGACAATAGAAAAATCAATAAGACTGGAAGATGGTTTTTTGAAAAGATGAATAAAATTGGCAAACAACTGACAAATTTAACAAAGGAAAAGTGGGAAAGAATACAAATAACACAAATAAGAAACAAAATGGATTACATTACAATAGAACCAACTGTGGAGTTCATATTAGGCATGCAAAGATGGTTCAACATTAGAAAAGCAATCAACATCATCCACCACATAAATAAAACAAAAGAAAAGAACCACATGTTCATGTATCAATTGATACAGAAGAGTCATTTGAGAAAATCTAACACCCATTCCTGATCAAAACTCTCAGGGAAATAGGAATAGAATGGACATTGCTGGACATAATAAAAGGCATATATGCAAAATCAACAGCCAACATTATTCTCTATGGAGAGAAACTGAAACCATTCCCCTTGTGAAAAGGAACCAAACGAGGTTGTCCTCTATCACCACTTCTATTCAACATTGTATTGGAAGTCCTAGCCAGGGATATAAGGCAAGTGTGGCAGTTAAGTTTTTGTGTCAACTTGGATGGGCCTGGTTGAGTGGCTGGGCAGCTGGTGGTAGTTATTCCCCATGATGAGACTGGCAATTAACTACATGGTGTGACCTACCACAAGCAGTTGAGTAGCTGCTTTAGGAATATGGTCTGTTTCCCATATATAATAAACAGCTTTGGGAATGGTCTCTAGCTTATGGCATGCTTGAACACTGCATGTAGCTGTGTCGCTGTTCAGCAGCCTGCCATGCTCTGCTGACAATACATGTCTATTGTAATTCATACAATAGACATGAATTAATGGCCTGCTGTGTGGTTTGGTAACATCAGGGCTGTGTCATTTTATTTGTTGACCTTGGGCTTGTTAGCCTCAGCAGGCAGTAGCTGCCTGAGTGAAGAAGTACCTCTAGCCTCAATGGGCTGGGAGCTAGAGGCAGAGCTGAAGCCCAAGGTCGAGGGGGTTTCACACAGCCCCTAGGGCCTGGCACTTTGAACTTGGACTTAAAGCCTCTAAACTGTGAAAGAACAAACTCTTGTTTCTTAAAGCCACCCCATTTGTGGTATATTCCTGTCAGAGAGGCACTAGGTAACCAGAACAGCAAGAAAGGGAAATCAAAGACATCCAAACTGGAAAGGAAGAAGTCAAACTATCCCTATTTGCTGATGATAAAATCTACCTAGAAAACCCAAGAGACTCGGTAAAAAATCTCCTGGAACTAATTGAGTGATTTAGCATCGTGGCAGATCAACATCTAAAAATCAGTTGGATTTCTCTGTATCAGCAAAGAGATTGCTCAAAAAGAAATGAAGAAATCAATTCCATTTACAATAAACTAAACCAAAACCAAATTCACTGATGTGGAGTTGAATACAACTCATAGCAACCCCTCCTTGGGTTTCTGAGGCAGTATCACTACGGAAGTAGACTGCCCAACGTCCCTTCTAAGGAGTGGCTGGTGGGTTTGAAATGCCAGCCTTCTGGTTAGCAGTCAGATACCTTAGACTCTGCCACCAGAGCTCCCACTATTTACAATAGCTACCTCAAAAATAAGATACCTGGAAATAATAAATCTTACCAGGGACACAAAAGACATGTATAAAGAAAACTATGAAGCACTACTTCAAGAAACCATAAGAGATCTACATAAATGGAAGAACATACCATGCTCGTGGCTAGGAAGACTGAACATTGTGAAAATGTCAATTCTACCCAAAGCAATCTATACATTCAATGCAATCCCAATCCAAATTTCATCAACATTCTTTAGGAATATGGAAAAATCAATCACTAACTTTATATGGAAAGGAAAGAGACATCAAATAAGCAAAGCACTATTGAAGAAGAACAAAGTAGGAGGTCTCACACTGCCAGATCTCAAAACCTACTATACAGCTACAGTAGTCAAAATTGCCTGGTATTGGTTTAATGACAGATACATAGACCAACGA
>NW_006921799.1:5804972-5816341 GCF_000298275.1 Orycteropus afer afer | reverse complement strand
GAAGGAAATTTTCTTTGTTGGTTACCAGGGGTGGGAGGGTTGGGGAGGGAACACTGTTAGATAGGTACAGATAAGTATTGGTTTGGGTGAAGAGAAGGGCAATGTGCCAAATGTAAGTGATCCACATGGTGGCATTGAAGAAGAGGAAGGCATAGAGAGAGGTACATGGGAGGTACAGACAACAAAGGTGAACACTTTTGCACATAGAGTACTGCATTGTCAGTGAAGGCAAACATGGGTATACAGGTGGATAGATGGATGAACAGGCTGAACTATTAGGTATGTCTACGAAACGGGGAGTGTACCCAAGACCATGTATAGGGTTGGCAGACAATGGTCCTATAAATGTATTTGTATGATCTGAATTCCCAAGTGTATAGTAGAGCTAACAAGGGACAAGGTTGTAGTCACTTCTTGCTCACAGCCAGCTACCCAGAGGGACCGAATAATTGAACCTGTGGTCTCAAGACCATGATCTCAGGTGACATCAAGATCATTTGGCATAACATACTGTAGAAAACATTGTTCCACCTCCTACTTTGGTGAGTAGCAACTGGGATCTTAAAAGCTTCCAAGCAGCCACCTAGATGCAACGATGGGTCTCTCCTCATCCAGAGAAAAGAAGAATGAAGGAACCAAAGATTCATGGGAATAATTAGTCCTAGCAAGTGGTACACCATATGTTCCTCAGCCTATATGACCATGAGACTAGAAGTAGATGGTGCCCGGCTACCACTGTCAACAGTTTGGAGGGGGATCTATGTAGGAGATCCTGGATAGAGAAGAAGAAAAATCTGGAACCAAACTCAAAATCAGTTGGAAAAATAAAAAGAGAGGGGACCAGTTTGCTGGTCTGATAGAGCCTGGTGGAACCACTGAGACTATGACCCCTAGCTGCCCTTCAGGTCTGGAATTGAACCCACACCTGTGGCTTCCAGCCAAACAAAGGACAGGCATATGAGTTGAACATTTACCTAAGGTAGATACACTCAGAGAGAACAATTATGGGAGAAAAAAGGGCGGTTTATGCACAGGGAGACAGCCCAGGGAGACAGGCAGGAGTGCATGGAGGGATGAATACAGGGAAGAGGTAACTATGCACAGGGAGACAGCTCAGGGGACAGGAGCCCATGAAGGGATAGACACTGGGAAGAGGTAGCTGTGGGGAGGAAGTGGGAGGGGAGCTGTTGCATTGGGGTAAATTTTAGTCAATGTCATGAGACAAAGTTTATATGAACTGCTGTATGGAAAGTGAATTTGCTCTGCAAATTTTCACCCAAATCACAATTAAAAAAAAAAAAAATGAGATTTAAAGCTGTAAAAATTGATATTAAAAAAGAAAAAGGAAAGAAAGACATTCAAACATTAATCTGACATTCCATTTTAAAGAACTAGAAAAATAAGAACAAATTTAATCCAAAGCAAGAAGGAGAGAAATGATAAAGATTAGAATGAAAATAAGTGAAACACTCAATAGGAAAACAATAAAGATAATCAAGGAAACCAATATTTAGTTCCTTGAAAAACTAAGCAAAATTGGCAAACTTTTAGCAAGGCAGTTCAGGTAAAAGAAAAGAAGAGGAAAGAAAAAAAACAAAAATGAAATAAAAAGCATTACTACCAGTGTTATGGGGATAAAAAGGATTATGAGTGTGGTAGTTAAGGTTATATATCAAGTTGGCTGGGCCTGGTTTTGAGTGGCTGGGCAGCTGGATATAGTTATTCCCCATGGTGAGATTGATAATCACCTCCATGGTGGAATCTACTGGAGTAGCTGAGTAGCTCTTTTAGGGATGTGGTCTGCTTCAAGTATATAAGGAGAAATGTTGAGAAAGTTCTGCATCTTTTGGCATGCTTGAATCCTGCATGTAGCTGAGTCATTGTTCAGCAGTGTGTCATGCCCTGGGGATCTTGGGATTCTTAATGTACTTGAATCAGTGGCCTGCTATGTGGTTTGGTAATATTGGTACTGATTTTTTACTTGTCAAACTTGGGTTTGTCAGCCTCATCAGCCAGCAGCTCACTGAGTGAAGAAAGCCTCCAGCTTCAGTGGGCCAAGAGCAAGAGGGAGAGCTGAAGCCCAAGGTTGAGAGCCTTTCACCCAGCCCCTAGAGCCTGGCGCTTTGAACTCGGACTTCTAGCCTCCAAAACTGTAAGAGAATAAATTCCTCTTTGCTAAAGCCACCCATTTGTGATATTTTCTGTAAGAGCAGCATGAAGTAACCAAAACAGTAAGATAATGCTATCAGTAATTTTATGTCAACAAATTGCACTAACTAGATGAAATGGGTAGATTCCTACAAAATTCAAACTACAAAAACTAAATAAAGAGGAAAGAGAAAATATGAATACATCTGCAAGTATAGAAGTTGAACTAAGAGTAAAAAATATTTCCACAAAGAAAAGCTCAGAATCAGATTATTTCATTAATGTTTTAATTCCACCATTTAAAGAAGAATTATAAAAATTCTTCAAAAAAGTAAGAGAGAAATCCAGAAAAAGATATCACAATAAAAGAAAACTACAGATCAATATATCTTATGAATATAGATACAGAAGATAACCAAATATTAGCCAACTAGATCCAACAAGATATATTCTGTGGATATCTTGGCTTGGGTTAGACTAAGATATGTCTAACCCAAGCCATGGTATTTTCAATCACCTCATATGCATGTGAGAGTTGGACAATGAAAAAGAAAGACCGAAGAGGAGTTAATGCTTTTGATTTGTGGTGTTGGCGAAGAATGCTGAAATACCATGAACTGTTAAAAGAACTAACAAATCTGTCCTAGAAGAAATGCAACCAGAATGCTCCTTGGAAGCAAGAATGGCCAGATTTCATGTTACCTGCTTTGGTCATTGTGGTAGTTAAAGTTGTATGTCAACTTGATTAGGCCTGGCTCAGTGGCTGGGCAGCTGGTGGTAGTCATTCCCCGTGATGAGACTGGCAATCAATTCCATGGTGGGATCTACCACAAGCAGCTGAGTAGCTGCTTTGGTTATGTGGTCTGCTTCCTGTAAATAAGCAGGAGCTTTGGGAATGGTCTCTATCTTATGGCATGCTTGAACCCTGCATATAGCCATGTTGTTGTTCAGCAGCCTGCCATGCTCTGATGACCTGGGGACTTTCTATGGACTTGAATCAATGGCCTGCCGTGTTGTTTGGTAACATTGGCACTGTGCCATTTTATTTGTCAACCTTGGGCTTCTTAGCCTCAGCAGCCAGTAGTAGCTGCCTGAGTGAAGAGATGTCTCTAGCTTCAGTGGGCTGGGAGCAAGAGGCAGAGCTGAAGCCCAAGGTCGAGGGGCTTTCACACAACCCCTAGAGTCTGGCACGTTGAACTCAGACTTCTAGCCTCCCGAACTGTAAGAGAATAACTCCTGTTTGTTCAAGCCATCCCATTTGTGATATTTTCTTGTCAGAGCAGCACTAGGTAACCAGAACTGTCATGTTGTCAGAAGGAGACATTCTCTGGAAAAGGATGTCATGCTTGGTAAAATGGAGGATCAGCAAAAGGGGGGAAGGCCCACAACAAGATGGATTGACCAGGTGGCTGCAGCAATGGGCTCAGGAATAGTAGGGATTGTGAGGCTGGCATAGGCAGCGTTTCATTTGTTGTACATAAGGTTGTTATGAGTCAGAGATGACTCAATGGCACATAATGACAACAACAACAACAAATCCAACAAAATTTAAAAAAAAATTATACAACATGCACAAATGGAAATTATTCCAAAAACACAGTCTGTTCAACATACAAAAATCTATAGATGTAATATGCCACATTAATAAAATAAAGAACAAAAACTACAAGATCTCTCAACAGATATAAAGTTACAAAATTCAACACACTTTTATTATAAAACCACACAACAAACTAGAAATAAAAGAAAATACCCACAGCTTGATAAAGAGCATCTATGAAAAACTCAGGTTAAAAGGCACTTAAAATATGACCTGGCAAGAGCTACTTCCTCAAAGTAGAGTCAACCTTAATGATGTAGATGGAGTAAAAATTTCAAAACCTACATTTGCTAACTCAAACAAAAAGCTTACATTGTACAACTCAAAATGAGAAGAAACAGCTACAAAGATCTATTAATAATAGGAATGTGGAATGTACAAAGTATAAATCTGAAAGTATAAAATTGGAAGTTACCAACAATGAAATGAAATACATAGAGATAGATATCCTAGGTATCTATAGGTGTAGTGAGCTGAAATGGACTGGTACTGGACATTTTGAATTGGACGGTTGTAGTGGTTAAGTCTGTGTGTCAACTTGGCTAGACCAGGTTGAGTGGCTGGGCAGCTGAATATAGTTATTCCCCATGGTGAGATTAGTAATTAACTCTATGGTGGAATCTACTGAAAAAGCTGAGTAGCTGCTTTGGGTATGTGGTCTTCTTCCCACATATTTTTGGGAATGGTCTCTAGTTTATGGCACACTTGAACCCTGCATGTAGCCATGTCATTTTTTCAGCAGCCTGCCATGCTCTGCTGACCTTGGGACTTTCAGTGGACTAGAATTAATGGCCTGCCATGTGGTTTTGTGACATCAGGACTGTGTCTTTTTACTTGTCAACATTGGTTTTGTCAGTCTCAGCCACCATTATTTGTCTGAGTGAATAAAAGCCTCTAGCTCCAGTGGGCCAGGAGCAGGAGGCAGAGCTGAAGCCCAAGGTTGAGGGGCTTTCACCCAACCCCTAGAGTGTGGCACTTTGAACTCAGACTTAAAGCCTCCAAACTGTAAGAGAATAAATTCCTGTTTGTTCAAGCCATCCCATTTGTGGTATATTCCTGTCAGTGCGGCACTAGGTAACAAAAACAATGGTCATATGCTATGAATGACAAATTGAAGAAGAATGGCATCACATTCATCATCAAAAGACTATTTCAATCAATATGATCATATGGTATTTTTGCTTTATTTTACTTACGTGATGGATTACCTTGGTTGTTTTTCTAATGTTGAACTATCCTTGCATATCTGATATGAATCCTACTTGGTCTTGATGTATTATTTTTTTTGATGTGTTGTTGGAGTCTATTGGCTAAAATTTTGTTGAAGATTTTTACATCTATATTCATGAGGGATATTGATCTGTGGTTTTCCTACATCATATAAATTGATGCAGAAAAGGCATTTGATAAAATACAAAACCCATTCCTGAAAAAAAAAACTTTCAGAAAAATAGGCATAGAAGGAAAATTCCTGAACATAATAAGGGGCATATATGCAAAACCAACAGCCAACATTATTCTCAATGGATAGAGATTGAAAACATTCCCTATTCAAACAGGAACTGGACAAGGATGCCTCTGTCACCACTTTTATTCCACATTGTATTGGAAGTTCTAGGCAGGGCAATAAAGCAAGAAAGGGAAATAAGAGTCATCCAAAAACTTTAAAAAAAAAAAAAAGAAGAAGAAGAAGTAAAAATAGCCTTATTACCTGATAATATTATCCTATACATAAAAAATCCAAGAGACTCAGCATAAAACTATTGAAACTAATTGGAAGATTTAGCAAAGTGGCAAGGAAAATGATCAACATATGAAAATCAGTTGGATTCCTCTACAATAACAAAGAGATCTCAGAAAAGAAATAAGGAAATCAATACCATTTACAATAGCTACCAAAAAGATAAAATACTTGGGAATAAATCTTACCAGTAACACAAAACACTTTACAAAGAAAACTACAAAATATTACTTCAAGAAACTATAAGAGATCTACATAAATGGAAGAACACACTTTGGTCATGGATATGAAAATTGAGCATTGTGAAAATGTCAATACTACCCAAAGCAATCTGTACATTCAATGCAATCCTGATCCAGATTCCATCAACATTCCTTTAGGACACAGAAAAACCAATCACTAATTTTATACAAAAAGGAAAGAGATCTCATATAATCGAAGCACTGAAGAAGAACAAAGTAGGAGGTCTCACACTAGCAGATCTCAAAACATACTATACAACCACAGTAGTCAAAACAGCCTTGTATTGGTATGATGACAAACATATACACCAGTGGTACAGAATTGAGAACCCAGAAATAGATCCTTCCACCTATCATTGGCTAATCTTTGACAAAGGACAGAAATCCATTTAATGAGAATGATATAGTTTCTTTAACAAAAGGTGCTGGCAAAACTGGATATCCACTTGCAGAAAACTGAAAGAAGAACGATACTTCACACCACACACAAAGACTAACTCCATATGGATCAAACACTTAAGTGTAAGACCTAAAACTATAAAGTCCATCAAAGAAAAAAAAAAAAATAGGGACAACTTGGGGCCCTAATATATGGCATTAATAGACTATTAAACATAAGGAAAAATGCAGAAACAGCAAAAGACAAAGTAGATGACTGGAACCTTCTAAAAACTAAGTTCTTATGCTTATCAAAAGATTTCTCAAAAACAGTGAAAAGAGAACCTATAGATTGGGAAACAGTATTCAGCAATGACATATCTGACAAGGGACTTATCTCCAAAATTAATAGAGAATTCCAACACCTCAACATCAAAAAGACAAACAATCCAATTAAAACATGGGCAGAAGACATGAACAGACACTTCACCAAAGAAAATATGCAGGCAGCCAACAAACATCTGAAGATTGTTCACAATCATTAGCCATTAGAGAGATGCAAATTAAAGTAACAATGAGATACCATCTCACCCCAGCACTAAAAGCAAAGTTCAACAAGATAGAAAATAACAAATGCTGGCAAGGATATGGAGAGATTGAGGCACTCATACTCTGCTGGTGGGACTGTAAAACAATACAAACACTGTTGAAATTGGTATAGCAATTGCTTAAAAAGTTGGAAATAGAAATACCATTTGATCCAGCTATCCTGTTACCAAGTGTATATCCTAAAGAAGTGAAAGCGAGAACAGGAATAGATATATGCACACCATGTTCATCACAGCCTTATTCACAATAACAAAGAGACAGAAACAACCTAACTGCCCATCAGTGAAGGAATGAATAAACAAGCTATGGTACATATACACAATGGAATACTATACAACACTAAAGAATAATGTAGAATCTGCTAAACACCTCATAACATGAATGAACATGGAGGACATTGTGCTAAGTAAAATAAGTCAAAAACAGAAGGACAGATATTGTATTAGTCCAGTAATTTAAAAAGTCAAGGGAAGGTTTTTTTCCGTGCTGTTGTTGTTATGTGCTGTCTAGTCGGACCCAACTCATAGTGACCCCTCCTTGGGTTTCTGAGGCAGTATCACTATGGAAGTAGATTGGTTACCGGGGATGAGATAGGAGGGGAAGGAAAATTGCTAATAGGTAAGAGACAAGTATTGATTTGGGTGAAGGGAAAAGCAATATACCAAAAGCAAGTGATCAACACAATAACACAATAACAATCCAGCAATAACAACACAACACTATAACACAATAAAAAGGAAGACACAGAAAGGTGCACAAGAGGTATAGACAAAAAAGATAAACACTTCTGCACACACAATACTGCATTATCAGTAATAACAAACATGAATCTATCAGTGGATACATAGGTAGACAGGCTAAATGGTCAGATATGTCTGGGCAAAAGGGAATATAACCATGACCATATATAAGTTTGACAGACAATATTTCTACACACATATTTGCAAATACTATAAGAATGTCCATGTAAATAATAGGACAAATGGGACAAAGTTAGGATAACTTCTTAGCCATAGCCAAAGACTCTGAGGGAATGAGTCAATGGGCCCACAGACTCGGGACTATGATCCCAGGAGACACCAAGCTCAATTGGCATAACATACTACACAAAAGCATTGCTATATACCCTGCTTTGGTGAGTAGCAACTGGGATCTAAAAAGCTTACAAGCAGCCAGCTAAGAAGCAACAATCACTCTTTCCTCATCCAGAGCAAAGAAGAATGAAGAAGAGCAAAGAGGAATGAAGAAAACCAAAGATAAACAGAAACAATTAGTCCAATGTGAACCTTGGTCTACATGATCCTGAGACCAGAACTAGATGCTGCACGGCTACCTCCATCAACCACTCTGAAAGGAATGATAATAGGAGATCCTGGATAGAATGGGAGAAAAATGTGGAATAAAACTCAAAATCATAAAAAATACCAGGCTTAGTGGTCTGATAGAGACTGGTGAAACCCCCAAGACTATGGCCCCTAGTGATCCTTTGGACCTGAAATCGAACTCACTCACATGACTTCCTGCCAAACAATAGACAGGCGTACAAGGCGAACATTTACACAGATAGGTACACTTCTTAGAACAGTCAACCATGGGCAATCAGAAGGGCAGTATTTATGTAGGGAGATAGCTCAGAAGACAGAAATGTGTAGGAAAGTAGAACACAGAGAAATGGTCATCACAGGGGGAGAATGAAAAGAGACCTGTGACATTCTGGGATTGCAATCAATTTCAAGAAATAAAATGTGTATGAACTGTTGGATGCAAAATGAATATGCTCTATAAATTTCACCTAAAGTGAGTTTGGTTTTGGTTTATATATATATACTTCAACATCCATCTTGAAGTGCAACACTGTTGATGATAGAATAATATCTCTACAACTAAAAGGAAAACCACTTAATATGACTCTCATTCAAATTTACACACCAAACACGTATGCCAAAGATGAAGAAAGTAAAGATTTTTGCCAACTTCAGCAGTCTGAAAATGACTAAACATGCAATCAAGAAGCATTTATTTTTACTGGTGATAGGCTCGCAAAAGTTGGAAAGAAAGAACTAGGATTGGTAGCTGGAAAATATGGCCTTGGTGATAGAAATGACACTGGTGATGGCATGGTAGAATCTTACAAGAACAATGACTACTTCATTGCAAATATGTTTTTTCAACAAGATAAACGATGACTATACACATGGGCCTTGCTAGATGGAATACATAAGAATCAAATTGACAACATCTGTGGGAAGAGGTGATGGAGAGGCTAAGTATCATCAGTCAGAACAAGGCTGACTGATGGTGAACAAACCATGAGTTGCTCATATACAAGTTCAACTAGAAGCTGAAGAAAATTAAAACAAGTTTACCAGAGACAAAGTATGACCTTGATATATCTCATCTGAATTCAGAAACTACCTCAAGCATATGTTTGACACATTAAACACTAATGACAGAAGATCAGATGAGTTTTGGGATGACTTCAAGGACATCACACATGAAGAAAGCAAAATATGATTAAAAAAAAGAGAAATAGGAAAGAAAGAAAAGACCAAAGTGGATGTCATAAAAGATTCTGCAACCAACTTGCTTTTGAATGGAAATGCTTGTTAGTCTATGCCAAGAAATTTGAAAGTAAACAATCTGGCCAATGAACTGGAAGAGATCCATGTTCATGCCCATTCTGAAGAAAGATGATACAACAGTATGCAGAAATCATTGAACAATATCATTTTTATGACATCTAAGTAAAATTTTGCTGAAGATAATTCAAAATTTGTTATGGCAGTACATCAACAGGTAACTGCCAGAAATGTAAGCTGGATTTACAAGAGGATGTAGAACCAGGGATATCATTACTGATATCACATGGATTTTGAATGAAATATAGAATAATAGAAAAATGTTCACCTGTGTTTTGTTGACTATGCAAAGGCATTTGACTGTGTGGATCATAATAAATTGTGGATTGGATTGTGAATAATAGAAATTGCAGAACACTTAATTGTGCTCATTGGAAACCTGTATATAGACCATGAAGCAGGTTTTTTGTTTGTTTTTTAACACAACAGGGGGATACTGCATGGTTTAAAATCAGGAAGTTGTGCATCTAGGAAGTATCCTTTCACCATACTTACACAATCTGTATTATGGGCAAATAATGTGAGAATCTGTATTATATGAAGAAAAATATGGCATCGGTATTGGAGGAATACTCAAATATGTGATATACAGATGACACACAATATGTACATGATATGCAAATGACTTTGCTTGCTGAAAGTGAAGAAGATTTGAAGCTCTTACTGACAAAGATCAGTGACTACAGACTTCATGATTGCTTACACCTCAACATTAAAAAAAAAAAAACCCTCACAACTGGGCCAATAACAGTATCATGATAAACAAAGAAAAGATTGAAATTGTCAAGGATTTCATTTTACTTAGATCCTTAGTCAATGCCTATGAAAGCATCAATCAAGAAATAAAATGACATATTGCATTGGGCAAACATGTTGCAAAAGACTTCCTTAAAGTGTTCAAAAGCAAAAGATGGTGGGATAGGCAGACAGATTGCACAGACCCTCTTCAACAAAGAAAAAAAAACAAAACAAAACAAACCACTGAAATTGAGTCAGGTCTGACTCATAGTGACCCTTCCTTGGTTTTCCAAGGTGGTATCACTACTGAAATAGATCGCCCAATCTTCCTTCCAAGGAGCGGCTGGTGGGTTTGAACCACCAGCCTCCTGGTTAGCAGTCAAATGCCTTAGGCACTATCCTACCAGAGATCCTACAAAGAAAAGGGGAAACAACACAGAAACAGAAGATAATGCTGGAGCTCTGTGCTTTGAAGGGAAGGATATAGAAGTGGACAAAAGTCCAACTAGTAGAAGAACCTGCATGAAAACACCAAAAATAGGAGACATATGGAGATGCAGTCTGTCAGTGATCCTGACAGCACAGACAGCTTGGATATTGCCAAGTGGTGTTAGGACCTAAGAATTAACCTAAAAATCAGCCCTGCTAGCCAGGGGCTGCAGGGATGACTGCACTGGTGACTGCTGAATAACAGGGGAAGCAACAAAGAGGAAAGCAGGCTGAGCTGTGGACTTTTGCCTATTCAGAGGGTGCAGCATTTTGAATGTTTACAAGCATTTTGACCATTTTGGATATTTAAAGTGACAGTGTTCTCCCAGATTCCAGGGACTTAAGAATTGGCTCCACTTGCCAGGAGCCACAAGGACATTCAGGACACGAAGGACTGGAAAGTTATGATATTCTCCTTGTTACTCTTAGAGTCCAAACCTTCTTGGCAAATGGATGTGCGGCTATCCCCCACTCCCAACCAAGTTCTGAGCCAGCAGTAATTCCAGCCTGGTCTGTGTACTCAGATGGAGCCTGGGTGCCCTGCCCCACCTGGCAACGATTTTATTTTCCTTTTTTTAGTTTATTTGTTTTTGTCGGTTTTATTTTATTATTATTATTTTTTTAAATCTACAGTCACCAGAAAAAAGGAAATAATAAAGATACAAGCAGAAATCAATGAAACAGAGATCCAGCAAGATGGCGGACTAGGCAGAAAGACTGCACAGACTCTCTTCAACAAAGAAAAGGGAAACCAATTAACACAGACACAGAAGATAATCCTGGAC
>NW_006921799.1:5776401-5799201 GCF_000298275.1 Orycteropus afer afer | reverse complement strand
AAAACTGGAGATCCATTTGCAGAAAAATGAAACAAGATCTGTACCTCACACCATACACAAAAACGAACTCCAGATGGATCAAAGACTTAAATGTGAAACTTAAACTATACAGTTCCTCAAGGAAAAACTAGGGGCAAATTTAAGGTCCCTAATAAATGGCATAAATAGACTACCAAGCATAACCCAAAATGCACAAACCACAGAAAAGAAAGCAGATGAATGGGACCTTCTAAAAATTAAATTTTATGGCTTCCAAAGACTTCTCCAAAAGAATCAAAAGAGAACCTACAGATTGGGAAAAAATATTTGGTAATGATATACCTGACAAGGGACTTATCTCTAGAATTGATAGAAAACTCCAACACCTCAATAGCAAAAAGACAAATAATCCAATTAAAAAATGTGCAGATGACATGAATAGACACTTCACCAAGGAAGATATTCAGGTGGCCAACAAACATATCAAGAAATGCTCACGACCATTAGCCATTAGAGAGTGTCCCAACACTAGTAGCGAAGTCCAACAAGAGAGGAAATAACAATGCTGGGGAGGATGCAGAGAGAAGGGACTCTCATACACTGCTGGTGGGACTGTAAAATGGTACAACCATTGTGGAAAGCAGTATGGCACTTCCTTAAAAAGTTGGAAATAGAAATACCGTTTAACCCAGCCATTCCATTACTACGTATATATCCTAAAGAAGTGAGAGCCAGGACAAGAACAGACATATGCACACCAATGTTCATTGCAGCACTATTTACAATAGTCAAAAGATGGAAACAACCTAGGTGTCCATGAACAGAATAATGAATAACCAAACTATGGTACATGTACACAATGGAATACTATGCAACCCTAAAGAATAACACAGAGTCTGCAGAATACCACATAACACGGATGAACTTGGAGGATATTATGCTGAGTGAAATAAGTCAATCACAGAAGGACAAATACTGTATTAGTCTGTTATTGTAAAAAGTCAAGGAAAGGTTTATATATGGAAGAAAATTTTCTTTGTTAGTTACCAGGGGTGGAAGTGGAGGGGAGGTAACACTGTTAGATAGCTTGATATTTGGGTGAAGAGATAGCTTTATTTGGGTGAAGAGAAGGGCAAGGTACCAAATGTGAGTGATTGACACAGGGACATCAAAGAAGAAGAAGACACAGAGAGGTGCATGGAAGGTACAGACAACAAAGATGAACCTTTTTGCACATACAGTGCTGTGTTGTCAGTAAAGGCAAGCATTGATATATGGGAGGAGAGATGGGTGGACAGGCTGAACTATTAGGTATGTCTGTACAGGGCAGAGTGTGTCCATGACCACATATAGGTTTGGCAGACAACATTTCTACAAGTGTATTTGTATGTTTTGTTAGAATTCCTGGGTATATAGAAGTATATAAAAACTTACAGCTATCATCATATTTGTTAAAGATTGAATGCTTTCCTCTTAAGATCATGAATAAGACAAGTATATGTATTCTTGACAATTCTATTCAATATTGTAGTGGCTGTTCTAGCCAGGGCAATTAGGCAAGAAAAAGATAATGTATCCAGGTTGGAAGGAAAGAAAGAAACTATCTCCATTTGCAGATGACATTAAATTCTATATATGAAATCCTAAGGAATCAATCAAGAAACTGTTGTTATTGTTATTGAAACTAATAGGTTCAAAAAGATTGCAAGATATAATATACAAATAGCAATTATATTTCTAATACTAACAATGAATATAAATTTAAGAAAAGTTCTAAAATTAAATTTAAAAAATCACTAATAATACTTTCAAAATAAACGAAATTAATTAAAGAAGTATGGAGGGTGTTAAGCTACCATTATTGAACATTTTGAAAAAAGATTCCATAGAATAATCTTTATCAAAAGAAGAAAAATGTAGAACAGAATTCAAAATTGTCATGGAGTCCAGACATTCTGAAAGCCATGGAGGGTGTATGAATTCCTGAAATCATTGCCCTGAGAAAATTTTTAAACCTTAAATTAAAAATATTCCAGAAGTCATCTTAAAACTGACCAATAGTTTTGCTTAACTGGTGTCTGACTTGAGCATTATGTTCTTTTAAGAATTATCTATATAGGATCACAATCACAACTCAAAAGATTAGAGAGGAGACTTAGAGGGCTGTGAGGGAGAAGCAACTAAGAAAATGAGAATGAGAACAGTTACACAACAGCAAGAAGTAATCAATATCACTAAATTGTACATGTAGAAACTGTTGAACTCATGTGTGCTCTGCTTGTGTATATTCTCAACAAGAAATAAATATTTAAGAAAAATTAAATATTTAGGAATGATTTTAAGAAAAAATATGCAAGAATTATACACTGAAAACTACCAATACCATTGAAAGAAATTAAAGAATATATAAATAAATGGAAAAATACCCTGTGACTATGAATTGGAAAACTTAATATCATTAAGATGGTTGTCGTTGCCTAAAAAATTGAAAAATCTTCAATTTCTTCATAATTAGCATTAGTGGTTGATGCATACATTTGAATAATTGCCATATTAACAGCCCACTTTGTAGGTACATAGATATTATCCTATCACTGACAGCATTACATTTCAGGATAGATCTTGAAATGTTCTTTTTGATGATGAATGTGAAACCATTTCTGTTCAATTTGTCATTCCCAACACAGTAGACCATATGATTTTCAATTCAAAATGGCCAGTACCAGTCCATTTTAGCTCACTAATGCTTAGGATATCTATTGTCAAGCATTCCATTTCATTTTTGACAACTTCCAATTTTCCTAGGCTCATACTTCATGCATTCCATGTTCCAGTTATCAATGGATGTCTACAACCATTTCTTCTTATTTTGAGTCATGCTACATCATCAAATGTAGATTTACTTAATCCACATCATTGAGATCAACTCTACTTTGAGGAGGCAGCTCTTCCTTATTGTATTTAAGTGTCTTTCAAGCTTAGAGGCTCATCTTCTGGCACTATTTCAAATTATATTCCACTGCTCTTCATAAAGTTTTCACTGGCCATCTTTTTCATAAGTAGATCACCATGTTCTTCTTCCTAATCTTTTTTAGTCTGGAAGCTCCACTGAAACCTGTCTACCATGGGTAACTGTTCTAGAAAGATGGTAAATTAAGATGATAATACTCTAGAAATTGGTTTACCAATTCCATATAATTTATATCAGTGTCCCAACTGCATTTACTGCAGAAATAGACAAGCTGATTCTAAAATCCATATGACATTTAAGGAACCTAGAATAAATAAAACTATCTTGCAAATAGATAAACAAAGTTGGAGGACTCACACTTCTCAATTTCCAAACTACCACAAAGTTATAGTAATCAACCCGAGTGCCACTGCCAATCACTCAGAAAGGGATCAATATTGGAGATTCTAGACAGAGTGGGAGAAAAATGTGCAACAAACCTCAAAATAATAAAAAAGACCACACATACTGGTCTGATAGAGGCTGGTGGAAGCCCCAAAACTATGGTGCCTAGTCACCTTTGGGGCTAGGAATTGAACTCATACTCATTCATGGCTTAACTTTCAGCTAAACAATAGAGAGGTCTACCAGAAGAACAATTACCAGGGAGGTGCAATTCTTAGAACAATCAACTTGGAAAATCAGAAAGGCAGCACTTGCACAAGCTAAAAGCTCAGAAGGCAGGAATTCATCGTAAAAAATGACACATGGAAAAGGTAACCACAGGGAGGAAGTAATAAGAGAGCTGTTACATTGTGGAGATCAAAATCAGTGTCACGAAACATAATTTGTATGAATTGTTGAATGGAAAATGAATTAGTTTTGTAAAATTTCACCCAAATCACAATAAAAAGTTTAAAAACAAAAATAAATTCTGTTCAGTGGGATAGAATTGAGAGTCCATAAATAAATATGTATATTTGATTTTGAACAAAGGTGTCGAGGTAATTTATTGATGATAGAATAGTCTTTACAAGAAATGGTGCTAGGAAACTGAATAGTCACATACAAAAAAATAAAGTGTGACCCTACCTCAAACCATGCAAAGATATTGATACAAAATATATCAAATGACTAAATCAAAGTGCTAAAAGTACAGAGTTCATAGAAGAAAACATAAGGTTTAATCTTGCGACTTCAGATTTAGTAGTCAGGAAAACACAAGCAACAATTGAAAAAAAAAAAAAAAAGATAGATTGGATGTCCCAAATTAAAATTTTTTTGTGTTTCACAGGGAGTGACTGCTAACAGGTGCTGTTGTTAGTTGTCATGAAGTTGATTCTGATCCATGAAGACTTTATTTATACCAGAATATCCTATAGAAAAAGCACCCTACAGAATGGGAGAACATGTTTGCAAACTATACATCTGAGAAGGCACTTGTGTACAAAATATAAATAATTCTTACAACTCAACAATAAAGGCAAATTACCCAATTTAAAAATGGACAAATGATTTGAGTAGACATACCTCCAAAGAAAATATACAAATGGTCAATAAGCATATAAAAATTCTTAGCATCGTTAGTTATTAGAAAAAATAAAATGAAAACCACAGTGAGATTCCATTTCACACCCACTAGATGGCTATGAGGAAGACCTGGTGGTGCAGTAGTTAAATTGCTAATGGAAAAGTTGGAGATTGGAATCCACCAGCCTCTCCATGAGAGACAGATGTGGCAATCTGCTTTTATAAAGATTTACAGTCTTGGAAGCCCTATGGTACAGTTCTACTCTGTCATAGATGGTTGCTATGAATAGGAATCAACTCCACAGCAATGGGTTTTAGCATGGCTATAAGAATAATTGGTGGTGCCATGACTAAGCTCTCAACCATTAAACTGAGGTTAGCAGTTTGAAACCAACAGTCACTCTATGGGAGAAAGATGTGGCAGTCTGCTTCTGTGAAGAAGCAGTTGGACAGTTCTATTGTCTTACAGGGTTGTCATGAATTGGAATTGACTCCATGGCAATGGTTAGCATGACTATAATACAAAAACTAGACAATAACAAGTGTTGATGAGAATGTAGTGCAATTGCAACCCTCATATGTTGCTGGTAGGAAGGAAAACTTTTGCAGCCTTTTTGACAAACAGTTTACTTAAACATAGAATTATGATATGCCATGGCCATTTCACCCATAGGTTTATGCACAAAAGAATTGAAACATAACTTCCACACAAAAATTTGTACATGAATGTTCATAGCAGCTTTATTCACAATGACCAAAAAATGGAAACAATCCAAATGTCCATAAATAGATAAATCAGTAAACAAAATGTGGTATAAAGTATAATGGAATATTATTCAGCTATGATAAGAAATTAAATATTTATTAATACTAAAACATAGCTGAATCTTGAAAACATTTTGCTCAGTTACAAAAGTCAGACTCAAAAGGCCACATGTTGCATGATACCATTTGCATTAAAAGTCTGTAAGAGGCAATTCCGTAAAGATAGAAAGTAGATTATTGATTGACTAGGCATAAGAAAGGGAGGGGGAGGGAACTGGGTTATTTATTATTCAGGGGTCTTCAGAGAAAAAAAAAAAAAAACAATAGACAATTTCTCTCTCTTTCTCTCTCTCTATATATGTATATACATAGAAAAATATATATACATACAAAATATACATACAGATAAATAGAGAAAGAGAGACTGATTTTAAGGAATTTGCTCACCAACAGGCTGGAAACTCAGGAATGAGTGGATATTGCAGTCTTGAGCCCAAAATCTACAGGGCAAGCCATCAGCCTAGAAACTCAGTGAGGATTTCTATGTTACCATGACTAGTTTTGAGGCAGAATTCCATTTTCTCAGGAAAACCTCAGTGTTTGCTGTTAAGGCCTTCAATTTATTGGATGCAGTCCATCACATTATTGAGGGTAATTTCATTTCCTTAAAGTCTATTGAGTGTAAATGTGAATCACATCTACAAAATACCTTCACAGCCACATCCGAACTAGTGTTTTTTGTCAACACAAGTTTGACATAAAAGTAACCCTCACAGGGAGTGTTGTTATTAATTGCCATCAATTTGGCTCTGACTTATGGTGACCTTATGGATAACAGAGCAAAATATTGCCTGGTCTTCCACCATCTTCATGATCTTCGATATGTTTGAGTCCATTGATGCAGCTATTTGTCAATCTATCTCATTGAAGGTTTCTCTCATTTTTCTGGCCCTCTGCTTTAGTGAACATTATGTCCTTTTCTGATATGTCTTTCCTGATGACAAACCCAAAGTAAGCAAGATGAAGTTTTACCATCCTCACTTCTAAGGAACAATCTTGTATTTCTCTTAAAACTTACTTGTTCATTCTTCTGGCAGTCCATATTCATTATTTTTTGCCAACACCATGATTCAAATGCATCAATTCATTTGTCTTCCATTTTCGATCTGCAGCTTTTGCATGCATATGAGGTAATTGAAAAGATCATGCCTTGACATCATGTCCTTAGGCATCAAAGTGACATCTTTACTTTTTAGAACCTTAGAAAGGTCTTTTACACCAAATTTACCTAATCCATTGTTTTATTTCTTCATTGCTTCTTCCAAGGGTGTTGATTATAGATCCAGATAGAATGAAATCCTTGTCAATATGTTTTTCATTTATCATGATGTTGCTTATTGATTCAGTTACGAGGATTTCCATTTTCTTCTCATTCGAGTGTAATCCATACTGCAGTTATTGCTCTCTCACCTTCATCAGTAAGTGCTTCAAGTCATCTTCATTTTGTACAAATGAGCAAAGTGTGTCATCTGTACATCACAGGTTGTTAATGAGTCTTCCTCCTATCTGGATGCTGTGTTTTATTTCATATAGTTTGGCTTCCTCAATTATTTTTTCAGCATACAGATTGCATAAGTATGGTGAAAGCATACAACTTCACCACACACCTTTTCCAATTTCGGAACTCTGGGTACAAAGTTTCTTTCTGGGTGATGAAAATGTTCTGGAATTTCATAGTGGTACTGGCTGCAAAACTTAACGAATGCGTTAAGTCCACTGAATTGCCCACTTTAAAGCAGTAAATTTTGCAGAATGTGAAATATGTCTAAAAAAAAAACCAGAAATATAAAACAAGAAGAAGCCTATTTGAACCCTTCATATCTCTATATATATGTATACAACCCTACCTCCATCATTTATTTAAAAGTCAAATTCTGTTAGAAATAATATATATTCATATATATATATGTAAGTAATATATATATATGCATAAATAATATGTACTTTTTAATATCTCAACCACTCATTAACAATTTCAGTTGTTCTGCCCACCACCAAAACATTGATGCTGCACCTTCTAATCATCAAATAAAAGACATCGCTATATATTTATTTAATCCCATTCTACCTTCTATCATTCTGTGACAAACATCTTACATCTCTTCTCCCCCATCATACTTAACTTTTATGAATGTTTTCTCTTATGGATATAGCTGAATTAAGGGTGCTTTTAAGGTTAAATCTTCTATATCCCAAATAAAATATTGTGTGTGCCTTTGCCTAATTTTTTTACTTGCTAGAAATTAAGTCATCTAGTGTCTAGTCATCTCTGACTTGTTCTTTGGTTTCTTTGTTTTCACTCACCATTATGTTCGGAAGATTCTTGCATTGTGATATTTATAGATGTCATTCACTCACTTTCACTGCAATACAGTGAAAATGAGTCATAATTGACCTGTTTTATTGTTGATAAACACTAATGATTGTTTCTGATTATTTCCTGTTAAAGACAATATTGCTATGAATATTCTTATACATTCCACCTGTTGCAAGAGATTTGTTAGGATATTTATGTCAAAGTCAAATTGCTGAGTCGTAAGGTGTGCATATAATCAATCTAACCAGATAACAGAAAATTAGTTTTCAAAATTGGTCAGACCAATTTACATTCTTATTGACAGTGTATATATGAGAGAATTCCATTGATCCATGCCCTTTCAGGCTTCCAAACAATGAAAAAAGATATCAATCATGTGTTTGCCAATCAAGAGGGTGTGAAATGGAATTACATTGTGATTTTAAGTTTCATTTACCTTTTTTCCTAGTTAAATTGAGCAGTTTTATGCATTTGAGGGCCATTTATGTTTGTTCTACTTGAGCGTTTGGAGGAGCTAAGAAAACACTAAGGCCACTTATTTAGCTCTTCCACATACTCAAGTAAAAATTATTCAAATCTTATGAAAACTCTTTCAGAGAATAGGCTTCAGTTTCAAATGCGTTTTGATTTTGATATAACTTTTGTACCAAAACTAAGTAGAAGAGAACAAGGGATGAATTTACTTATCGATCTCACCAATAAACATAAGTATAAAACTGCTAAATATTAACAAGCAAAGTCAACAATTAAAAAGAAAAGAATAATGTAACATTATTAAGATGAGTTTATTACAGAAATGCAAGGATTTAAGGTTCAATTCTAGACAATTGTTTATGATAATTTAGTGGCCTTAGTGTTTTCTTCTCTGGTAGCGTAGAGCCTAAGGCACTTGACTGCTGACCAGAAGGCTGGCGGTTCAAACCCACCAGCCACTCCTGGGAAGAAAGGTTGGGAAATCTACTTCCGTAGTGATACCACCTCGAAAACCCAAGGAGGGATCACTATGAGTCAGGCCTGACTTGATGGCACATAACAACAACAGCAACAGTGTTTTCTTTGTGGAAAAGTATTGAAATTCTGATTCAAATTTATCATAATGATAACACAATTAGTTCTCTCTCCATCTCAAACTTTTTTTTTTTATTTTCGTAAGAATTTGTCCATTTCACCTAATATTTGAAATGTACTAGCATAAATGTTTTAGTATTTCCTTATTAGGTTTTCATTGTTAAACCAGGCAAGCCATTTGTCACTTCCCAGACATCTATTCATATCTATAACTCAGATCATTTGTTCCTTTGTATAAAGTGAATTACCAAATACACTAATAGTTCTACTCTCGGGGAAGATTCTATACTTCAGGTATCTCTGAACAGGATGTAATAGGGCTTTATGCACTTGCAGACCACTGTCAACTAGCATTAGCATATAAGAAACCAGCCTGAGTTTTCCACTCTGTCAATTAGTCATAGAGAAGGCCTTCCCAAACCCACAGTCCCTATACATTTGAAGGAGAGTCATTAATACAACAGAAGTGGGAGACTTTTAAAACACAAACCTTAAAGTTAAGTTTATCCCATGAGTAGTCTCAAAAAAATGAGTTCACAATTTAGAATCACGAAACCTGTTGTAACAAGTTATCAGTGAAAGCTAGCAAAACAAAATACTGAATTTAACTGGCAAGAAATGTGTATGTTACAATTATAAGACACAAAGTGAAAAATAAGTATATTTATAAAGCTTAAATAAAGGTTTCAGACCTGTCCTGCATCCTGCCTGACATTGGCTTGGTCCACCTTTTACTTCAGCCATTTTTAGCAGTCACCAGCTCTCCACTGGTGTACCTTGAATGTGTCTCATCTTAGCTGAATTGAGTATCTCTCGCTTTCTTCCATGAAGCTTCTCTGACGTCAAGAATAAGATGTCTGCGCATACCCACCTGGCACATTTTCATACATATGGAAGTGTGAAGGACAGGTTTTGACCAATTGAGGATGAATCTCCCTCTTTCATCACTTAAGAGGATAAGTCTAAATACCTTTCTACATGGCTGCTCAAAAAGTCTCAGTAGGATCAATTTTCTCTCCTGTGAAGATGTTGATTCTACTCAATCAAATTTCTGTGGGCACTGTGTTAGGCTGGGTTCTCTGAGAAGCAAAGCCAGTAAAGCGTGTATATATATAGAGAAAGACAAATTCATGTTAGGGAGATGACTCACAAACTTATAGAAGCTGGCAAGTCCCAAGTTCTTGGATCAAATGTCAAGCTGGAGGCTTTTCCTGACTCTTGCAGCTTCAGGGGCTGATGAGCTCAAGGTTGGCAGTCAGTATACCAGGTGTTGACACCAATGAATGATGAATCCAAGAACTCCTGGGAAAGTGGTGGATTATTCACTCATGGACAGTTTTAGGCAGCACAACAGGATCTTGATCCACAGAAAAATGTCTCTTTTTCCCAGGATGTCCATAAATATATTGGAAGCAGGCCACACCCCTAGGGAAACTCCCTTTCAACAAATTGGCTGCTCAAAACATATACAATCGATATCATCATGGGAATAACCCACATCACAACTGCTTAAACCACTCACAATTGTGGTCCAGCCAAGTTGACACACAACTCCAATTATCACAGTCCACCCCTTGTCAACTTGGCAGTTGTACACATCTCCTTAACCATATATAATCTTTAAATAAGGACAATTATAATGTCATATTTGCACCTAACATTATACATTAACACACATACAACCAAAATGCATTAACCCCGTTAACATTTCATAGTTCATAACAGGGAGCTCTGGTAGCATAGTGCCTAAGGCACTTTACTGATAACCAGAAGGCTGGTGGTTCAAACCCACCAGCCACTCCTCGGAAGGAAGATGGGGCAATCTACTTCCATAGTTATACTGTCTCGGAAACCCAAGGAGGGGTTGCTATAAGTTGGGTCCGACTCAATGGCACATAACAACAACAGTTCATAACAGAAGGAAACAAATATTTTATGCACATATACAAGGAAGAAACATAATAATACCAATCCTAGTTTTTGCAACTAGTAACGTAGTCATAGCTGGTATTCAGAACTACCTTTTTCCACCACCCATTTTGTATTTCCCTTGCCCTCAGCAAGCACCTCAGCTGGGCCTGATTCTTTGCCTGGTGGGATGACCCAAACCTTCATTCCTGAAGGGTATGGGCCATTAGTAGTCATATCAGAATTGGGTTGCTGTAATTTTCCATTGACTTTAGTCACAGGGCATGGTAATACTAAGAGATGGCCTAAAGAGTCTCCTGTATTCCACACATATTCTTCTTTACCTCCACTATGTAATGTCAATCCAATTTTCCCTTGGTAATCAGGATCTATCACACCAGATAGTACAGTAATTCCTTTCTTTGTTGGTTGATCCAGAGGCATGAGGAAGCCAAATGGCCAGGTGGCATTCTTAACTTCCAGTTCAATTCAATCAGTATTGTATCTCTAATTGGGAGTGTTTCTCCTTTTGTGACTAAGATCTCAAGACCCACAGAGCATAGGTTAGGAGGCATGAGAAGCAAAAAATGTTTTGAATGGGTCACTAGGGGTAACACTGAGTGGTACCACTCCCATTTACTCCTTGGTTCCTGGACCCCTGAATCCTGGCTATTGGAGAAACAGCATTGTATATTGGCTGCTGGTTTAGAGCATACACAGCCTCCTGGAGAACATTGTCCCAACCCTTAAAAGTATTGCCATCTACCTGGTGCCATAATTGTGTTTCTAATAGGCCATTCCATCATTTTATCAAGCCAGCTGCTCAAGGATGATGGAGAACATGGTAAGACCAGAGAATTCCATGAGCATAGGCTTATTGCTGCACTTCATTTGTTGTAAAGTGAGTCCCTTGATCCGAAGCAATGCTGTGTGGGTTACCATGATGGTGGAAGAGGCATTCTGTAAGTCCATGGATGGTAGTTTTGACAGAAGCATTGCATGCAGGGAAGGCGAATCCATATCTGTAATAAGTATCTATTCCAGTAAGAACAAAACACTGTCCTTTCCATGATGTAATTTGTCCAACATAGCCAACTTGCCACCAGGTTGCTGGCTGATCACCCCAAGGAATGGTTCCATATCGCAGACTCAGTGTTGGTCCCTGCTGCTGCCAGATTAGGCACTCAACAGTGGCAGTAACCAAATCAGCCTTGGTAAGTGAGAGTACATGTTGCTGAGCCCATGCATAATCTCCATCCCTGCCACCATGGCCACTTTGATCATGAGCCCATTGAGCAATAACAGGAGTAGCTGGGGGAAAAGGATGACTGGTTTCCACAGAACATGTCATCCTAAATAGTTGATTGTTAAAGTCTTTCTCTGCTGAAGTCACCTTTTGGTGAGCATTCACATGAGACACAAATATTTTTACTCCTTTGGTTCATTCAGAGACATCTATCCACATATCTCTTCCCCATACCTCTTTGTCACCAATTTTCCAATCATGCTTCTTCCAAGTCACAGACCATCCAGCCAACCCATTAGCCACAGTCCATGAATCCACATAAAATCGTACATCTGGCCATTTCTTTCTTGTTCCATGCAAAATGAACAGCCAGATTCATGGCTCAAAGTTCTGCCCATTAGGAGGTTTTCCTTTCACCACTGGGAGAAGTCCCAGAAAGGGGCTGCAGTGCTGCTGTTGTCCCCTTTCAAGTGATGCCTGCATATCATGCAGAACCATCTATAAACCAGGCATGAGTTTTCTCTTCCTCAGTCAACTGATCATAAGGAACTCCCCATGAGGCTATAGGTGCAGACTGGGAGAGGGAAGGTAATATGACTGGAGTGGAGACCATAGGCATTTGGACCACTTCTTCATGCAACTTACTTGTGCCTTCAGGTCCTCCTTGAGCCCGATCTCTGATATACCACTTCCATTTAATGATGGAGTGCTGCTGTGCACATGCAAATTTATGACTCTGTAGGTCAGAAAACACCCAGTTTATGATGGGCAGCTCAGGCCTCATGGTAACTTAGTGGTGCATAGTTAGGTATTTCAGTCTCTACTATAACCCAATAACAAGCCACAAGCTGTTTCTCAAAAGGAGAGTAGTTATCTGCAGAGGATAACAGGGTTTTGCTCCAAAATCCCAAGGGTCTGCATTGTGATTCACCAATACAGGCCTGTCAAAGACTCCAAACAGCATCTCTCTCTACTGAAGAAACTTCAAGCACCATTGGATCAGCTGAATCATATGGCCCAAGTGGCAGAGCAGTTTGCGCAGCAGCCTGAACCTGTTGCAGAGCCTTCTGTTGTTCTGGGCCCCACTCAAAACTAGCAGCTTTCCAAGTCACTTGATAAATAGGCCAAAGCAACACACTCAGATGAGGGATATGTTGCCTCCAAAATCCAAACAGGCCCACCAGATGTTGTACCTCCTTTTTAGTTATGGGGGAGGCCAGATACAATAACTTATCCTTCAGTTTAGTAGGAATATCTCTTTTAGCAGTACTATCTCGACATGCCCCACACCACTGGTTGCCTAGAAATTTCACTGAGGTGGAAGGTGCCTGAATTTTTGTTGCGTTAATTCCCCAACCTCTAGCACACAGATGTCTAACCAGTAAGTCTAGAGTCATCAATACTTCTTCCTTACTAGGTCCAATCAGCAAAATGTCATCAATTTACTAGAACAGTGTGATGTCTTGTGGAAGGGAAATGTAGTCAAGATCCCCAGGGATTAAATTATGACATAGTGTTGGTGAGTCAATATACCTCTGAGGAAGCACTGTGAAAGTTTATTTTTGGCCTTGGCAACTGAAGACAAACTGCTTCTGATGGTCCTTTGTAATCGGTATTGAGAAAAAGGCATTGGCCAGATCAGTAACTGCATACCAAGTACCAGGAAATGTACTAATTTGCTCAAGCAATGAAACCACACCAGGAACAGCAGCTCCAATTGGAGTCACCAATTGATTAAGTTTACGATAATCTACTGTCATTCTCCAAGATCCTTCTGTTTTTTTGAAGGCCAAATAGGTGAATTGTATTAAATGGGGATGTGGTGGGAATCATCACCCCTACATCCTTTAAGTTTTTGATGGTGACAGTAATTTCTGTAACTCCTCCAGGGTTGCGCTATTACTTTTGGTTGACTATTTTTCTAGGTAGAGGAAGTTCTAATGGCTTCCACTTGGCTTTTCCTGCCATAATAACCCTTACTCCACATGTCAGGGACCCAATGTGGGAATTCTGGCAATTTTTCAGTATATCTATTCCAATTATGCATTCTGGAACTGGGGAAATCACTGTAGGATGGGTTTGGCGACCTGCTGGACCCACTGTAAGATGCACCTTAGCTAAGACTCTATCAATAACTTGACCTCCATATGCCCCCACTCTGACTGGTGGGCGAACAGTGATGCTTTGGGTCTCCTGGAATCACTGTCAGTTCAGAGCCGGTGTTCAGTAATCACCTAAAAGTCTAATTATTTCCTTTTCTCAATGAACAGTCACTCTTGTAAAAGGCATCAGATCCTTTTGGGGAAGGCTGGGAGAAAGATTGACATTATGAATTTTGGGCAAGTAGTGGGGTCCTTCCTCAAGGATATCCAGCCTTCCCTTCATGCAAGGGGTTCTGGGTTTGTGAACTGACTCAAGTCTGGGAATTGATTGAGAGGCCGTGACTCTGTATTCTGGTGATTTCATCTAGACTGCTGTTCATGTGATCTAGAATTCTTCTGCCTATACAGATCAAGTAAATACTTAGTAGATTTGTCATGTATTTCACTACTAGGAACACCATGCCTAAGTAGCCAATGCCATAATTCCACATGAGTCACAGTATTCTGATTAGTGTTTTGACTCTGTTGTCCATTATGGTAACCATGTCCACCTTGTCTTTATGGATTAACTGCTGCCATTTGTTCTCTACTGGGGGGGTGCAATCAGTCCTACCATTGTTAAGTGTCTTAGTTCAATTAGGGCAGTTCCCACTGTCAAATATGGCTTACATAAAATACCAATCACAGCAGTCTTCAAGGATGCTGGGGTTCCCTTCACAAATTTGTTCTGTACTTGTGAAAGGCATGTCCTTTGGACTCTCCATTTCTGGCTCTAGGGGTCTAATCTGATAAATCCATTCTACCATGGCAATTTCCCTAAGCCAATTGGATACCTTCTTCTATATTATACCAAGGCAGGTGTGGTATTTCAATTTGACTTAAGGTAGGCCACTGCATAATCCATGCTTCAGTAAGCCAACCTAATAAACAATTAGATCTTTCCTAACCTTTCAAGCTGAAACATTGAATGAAGAATCTGTACTTAGTGGGCTTAAATCAATAAACTCAGACTGATCCAATGTTACATTCCTTGCACCATTATCCCATACCCTCAGTAGCCATTCCCAAACATATCCTCCAGGTTTCCGTCTACATGTTTGCAAAATCAAGTAAGACTTTTTAGGTGTGTACCACCTCCTCAGTCACACTTTGTATTTCATCTTTTGTGGCTCACTTGGTGTGGTGGTTAAGTTTGTGTACCCACTTGGCTGGGCCTGGTTGATTGGCTGAATGTAGTTATTCCCGGTGGTGAGATTTGTAATTAACTCCCTGGTTGGATCTGGTGGAGCAGCTGAGTAGCTACTTTGAATATTTGGTCTGCTTCCTGCATATAAGGAGAACCCTTGGGGATAGCCTCTAGCTTAAGGCATGCTTGAACCTTGCTTGTAGCCATGTCGTTGTTCAGCAGCCTACCATGCTCTGCCAACCTTGGGACTTAAAATGGACTTTAATTAATGGGCTGCCATGTGGCTTGGTAACATTGGGACTGCACCATTTTATTTGTGGACCTTAGGCTTGTTAGCCTCAGCAGCCAGTAGCTGCCTGAGTGAAGAGATGCCTCTACCTTTATTGGGCGGGGAGCAAGAGGCAGAGCTGAAGCCCAAAGCCAAGGGCCTTTCACCCAGCCCCTAGAGCTTGGCACTTTCAACTTGGACTTCTACCCTCCTTAACTGTATGATAAACTCCTGTTTGTTCAAGCCATCCCATTTGTGGTATATTCTTTTCAGGACAGTACTAGGTAATCAGAACACTTCGACTTAACTTTAGTTATAGGTCTAGCAGCAACAATGGTTGGTTGGGGAATTTCCTGAGAACATTCAGTAATGTCTTCCATGACATCTACCTCAGGCAATGACCCAACAGGAGCAGTTGGGTTAATCCCATAAAACTGAGGTGGAAGGGACAATGGTTTTATAGTAATCCCTTCAAATGGGAGGGATTGAACAGAATTTACAGACTTCATATCGTCATCTTCCAGACTGGCTGCCCATATGTCCCCATTCCAGGTTTCAGGATCCCATTTTTTTCCCAATCAATACCCTCACTTTAACATCAGACACCTTTCTGGTTTGGCAATTCAATTGGCCTTGCAATTCAGCCACCTTTACAATAAGACTCTGATTTTGGTTTTCGGTGATATCAGCTCTGTTACTAGAATATATAAGGCCTTCTTTCAGAGCACAACTGGAAATATTGAGGTCTTTTAGGTGGCACTTGAGCTGTGACTCAGCAGCCCTGAACTCATCTCGCTCTTTCACCACTTTGTATAGAGTAAGTAGAACCAACCAACCAGTTTCCTTATACTCCTCACCCTGACAAAATTGCAGAAAAGTATCAAATACGCAATCATTCAGAGCCTCACTTCTCAAAAATATTTGATCTATTGGTGGTGCTATTTTGCATATTAATGTTGCCACCTCATGCCACGGATTAGCAGGGCCCTCTTTACTAATGGAGACAGAGTCACCAGTGCCTTTATGATTAATCAAATTGGAGAACCAAAACAGATTTGGTGAGAACCTATTTAGGACACCTATTCTTATGATTTTGTCTCTCTAGATCTCACTCTTGGTACCAAATGTGTTAGGCTGGGTTCTCTAGAGAAGCAAAACCAGTAAAGCTTATATAGAGAAATAGAAATTTATGTTACGAAAATGGTTCACAAACTTGTAGAAGCTGGCAAGTCCCAAGGTCTTGGATCAAATGTCAAGCTGGAGGCTTTTCCTGATTCATGCAGTTGTTGCAGGTGCTGACAAGCTCAGGGTTGGCAGGCAGTGTACCAGCTATTGACTCCAGCGAATGATGAATCCAATATCACCAAGCGGAATGGTGAATTGTTCACTCATGGACAGTTGTAGGCAGCACAACAGGATTTTGATCCACAGAAAAGTGTCTCTTTTTCCCAGGACGTCCATAAATATATTGGAAGCAGGCCACACCCCTAGGGAAACTCCCTTTCAATGGATTGACTGCTCAAAATATATATATCCGATCTCATCATGGGAATAACCCTCATCACAACTGCTTAAACCACTCAGAATTGTGGTCCAGCCAAGTTGACACACAATTCCAACTATTATAGGCACTATCAATCAAACGAGGGTTACTGTAAACTTTTTATAAAGAAATATCATGGCAAATATATATATAACAAAGTATTTGCCATTTCAAGATATCCATATATGAAGTTCAGTGAATTATTGGTGCTCAACATATTGTGCAAACATCACCAATATCCATTTGCAAAATTTTCCATCAGCTTTAACAAAAGCTCGATGTTTCCTAAGCAATGAGTCTACCTTTCCCTCTCCATTCCACCCACACTTTATAACAACTAATAAACATAGATCTTTATACACTTACTTATTCTGGATATTTTCTATAAGTTAGATCACACAATATTTATGCTTTTGTGTCTGACTATTTCACTCACCATGTTTTCAAGTTTCACACGTGTTGGAGGATGTCTTAGGATTGCATTTCCCTTTATGGCTGAAAAAGATTCCATTGTATGTATATACCATATTTTGTTTATTCATTCCTTTGTTGATAGACATTTAGCTTGTTTCCATCTTTTGGCTATTGTGAATAGTACTGCAGTAAACATTGGTGCACACGCACATGTATCTGTTTGTGTTCCTGCTTTCAATTCACTTCTGTATACCCAGAAGTAGAATTTCTGTAAACTAAATTATTGTTGGTTTTTTTTTTTTTTTTTTTTGAACAGAAAAATTCTGTGACTTACAGTTCTAATTCTATGTAGTATCTGAGCTTATAATAGTGTCAAAACCAAAAAAAACCCAAACTGACTGTTGTAGAGTTAGATCTGGCTCACAGCAACCTCTTCTTGGGTTTCTGAGGCAATATCACTATGGAAGTAGATTGTCTAACCTTTCTTCCGAGGAGTGGCTGGTGTGTTTGAACCACCAGCCTTCTGGTTAGCAGTCAAATGCCTTAGGCACTACACCACCAGAGCTCCTTATAATAGCCTCAGGGACCCTTTTATTTCCCTTTTTTTTTTGACCCATAGCCAAGGTAAAGACAGATAAATATTCTTTCCATCTTTAATTATGGGCAGAGTTTTCTAATTATCCATGAAGGGCATCATTCTTTGCAAATGTCAGCTTTCAAGAAATTCCTGTTTCATCCTCCCTCTTTTTGCCAGCTCCACGTTTTGTCTTTTAGCCTTACAACACTTGATCCATTAACTGAGGTTCTACAAGATTAAACAATAGGAGAATACCTCAAGGTCAACACAGGCTCCAGTGCTCAATTACCTCTCTTGGCTTGTGCTTTTTCATAGTACTTATCTCAATTATAAATTGGGATAAATTTAATATAAGTGGGAGTTCTGGTGGTGTAGTGCCTAAGGCACTTGACTGCTAACCAGAAGGCTGGCGGTTCAAACCCACCAGCCACTTCTCGGAAAGAAGGTTGGGCAATCTACTTCTGTAGTGATACCATCTTGGAAACCCAAGGAATGGCTGCTGTGAGTCGGTTCTGACTCCATGGAAGTGAGGTTTTTTTTTTTTTTTTGATCTCAATTATTTCCTTAACTTTGCTGCTATCTCAGTCACATTGAAAATAATAAAAATAACCTTATTTTACTTTTAGTACCAGTTGATATTTAATGTACCAGACTGCCAAAATAGAACTCTCTAAGATCTGAACATCTTTACCTGAATATCTCACTGTTGTTGTTAAGTGCTGTAGAGTCGGACCCCACTCATACCGACCCCCCCCTTGGGTTTCCAAGGAGGTATCATTATGGAAGTAGATTGCTCAACCTTCTTTCCAAGGATTTCATGACTAAACATGCACTAATCCTTTTCCTCCATAAACTTGATCCTCCTCCTATACTTTTTATCTTCATCAGTGGTATCACCATCCACTAAGCCACTCCAGAATTTTAGAAGCCATTACATTGTTCTTTATTTCCATATTTCTACATCAATTTGTATCACTTAGATCTTTTGAGTTTGCCCACACTCTACTTTACTCTAACATTGGAACTACTACCTTATTTCAAGTTATTATTGTTTTTCTCCTGAATTATTACAATAATCTACTAAATAGCCACTATACTGTCATTTAAACAAAACGTCATTGAACTAAACTAAACATCATTTAAATGAAATTATTGTCCAGGTTGTTGCCATAGTGATATTTTCTAACACCCAATATAGCCATGACGATCATTTGTAATATTGTTCAGTCACTCTTCATTCTACAAAATATTATCCACACAATCATAGCATGATATGCAAGGTAGTTCCTCACCTCGCCCTTGGACTTGCACACCTCTACCCTTTGGTCCACACTCTTCACTTTCCCCAGAATACCCTTCTCACAGCTCTTCTCTAACTCATGCACTCCTAATCAACCTTCCCCTATGGTTTTGATAGACACCCTTTCCTCTGGACTCCTAACAGCTTTGGCTTACCTCTATTTTAGGGCTTTCCACTATGTGTTGAGAATTTATTCAAATGCCTGTCTCTACCACTAGTTTGTCTTAAAACATTTATATTTTTTTGTAACTCCAGCAAGTGGAAGAAAGCATGTTGTTGTTGTTTTTAGTTGCTGTCAGGTAGATTCCGATTCATGACAATTCCATGTGTGCAGAGCAGAATTGCTCCATAATGTTTTCAAGTCTGTGACTTTTCAGAAGCAGATAGCCAGGCCTGTCTTTTGAGGTATTTCTGAGTGGGTTCAAAACACCAAACTTTCAGCTGGTCTTTGGAAGCTTAACTGTTTTGTTTCAGCTACCCAAGAACTTAGTAGAAGGCATGGATCATGGTACATTTAATGAATATTTCTAAGTGAACAAATAAATGAATGGATGATTCTATGAATATGCTTTATATTTCCTGTGAGATCTTATGCTAAACAAGGTTGAGTAGTATTACTGCTGAAAAAGAATAGGTAAATAATACAAGTTTATCTAAAATAAATAATACTAGACATAACTTCATACCCTGTTCATTCAACTTTTACTCAAATTTATTTTCCACTTTTTCATTTAATTTAATCATATTAAATATTTATCGTATAAAAATTATCTGATGATAGCATTTGTTTCTTGAAAATTGTTATTCAATGTATTTTTCAGAAATTACAATTTTATATGGCCCAATAGAAACACACTTTGCATAGAATAGTCTCACATTAATATAAGTTTAAATTGTTTCACATGGAGCACTGGCAAGCAATAATCCTCTAGTGCTACTTTAATGTATCACATTAAATGTTTCACTATTATTTCACAATGCAACTTACAAGTATGTACAAAAGAAATATTCAAAATGATTTTTGCATTAAAATAATGTCAAAGCACTTATATTTTGTAGTATGGATAATAAGAGTAAGCAATAATAAAAATATATGAGGTATTAAAACTGGTGTATAGGTTCAGAAGAATAAAGAAGATAAAGGGCTGTGAAATTCACACATTATAGTTCATAGTATTACTACAGAAATGAACAAGATAAAAAATCAATGGATGGGCAAAAAGCTCATCATCTGACCTTAAAGGATGCAATTAAATCTCTCACAAATGTTGTTTTATATATAATATATACTATAAATATATATAACATACACAGAATTTGTGCAAGTGTGTGTGTGTGCCTCCATCCATCTGTCTGTTTGCTGTGCTATGAAAGCTTGATTGTTTCCATGATGCTGGAAGCTACATCACTGGTATTTCAAATATCAGCAAGGTCACTCATGATGAAAAGTTTCAGTGGACCTTCCAGACTAAGACAGACAAGAAAAGGCCTGGTGATATACTTCCAAAAATTAATCAATGAAAACTCTATGAATTGCAACAGAATAGCATCCAATATAGTACTAGAAGATGAATCCCCTAGTTGGAAAGTATTCAAACCACAGAATTCCTGCAGTGATGGACTTGAGTATACAAATGATTAAAGATGACACAAGACCAGGCAACATTTTATTCTTTTGTACATGGGTTCACCATGAGTCAGAGCTGACTCCATGACAGTTAACAACTGTGTGTGTGTGTGTGTGTGTAATGCCAGTGAATATTATGTTAAGAAAAGTACCCATTGTTAATGTAGTTTCATTATTGAACATATCTATCGGTTATGACCTTCTACGGCCAGCCCTTCTTATTTCCCATTCATTGCTTCATTTTTCTTTAAAACATTTTTACCCTTTCAATATACCAGATAATTTACTAGTGCATTTTATTTTATTTCTTTCTTTCTCTTTTTTTTTTTTTTTTTTTGAAGAAAAAGGAAAGTTTTATTGTTGAATAAGTGTAAGTGTTCTCAGAAAGTGATGCATCACAGGCAATCCACTAAACAGATTACAAAAACAAAAATAAATCTTAACCATTATATAGGTAACTTGTTGCCGTGGAATCTATTCCAACACATTGCAACCCTATAGGACAGAGTAGTACTGCTCCATTGGGTTTGCAAAGTTGTAATCTTTACAGAAGCAGACTGCCACATGTTTCTCACAGGAAACAGATGATGGGTTCAAATCATTGATCTTTCTGTTAGTAGCTGAGCACTTAATCACTGTACCACCAAGGCTCCTTATCATATAAATAAGGGGATATAATCATTACAATCATATTTTTTAAAAAATAGAGCCATTCATTAGTCAGGATAGAGATATATTTGGTCACTTTTTAAAAATATTTTTGAATGAGTGTTTACAGAGTAAATCAATTTTCTATTCAACAGTTCACATACATTTTGTTTCATGTCATTGATTGCACTCCCCACCATGTATCAGCACTCATCCCATTTCCTCCTTGTGTTTGCCATTTCCATTCTTCCTCTTTCCTATTCCTTTGTGCCTTCTGAACTTTGTCCCTTGGGGAAATGCTGCCATTTTGTTCTTGAGTAGGTTATTTTCTAATGAACACTATCCTGGTGTTATTATTCACCTTATACATCTGTCTGTTGTTTGACTGAAAGTAGAGCCACAGGTAAGTTCAGTTCCAGGTTTGAAGAATGACTAAGCACCATAGTCTTGAGTCCACCAATCTCCATCTGACCAGTGATACTAGTCTTTTTTATTACTATTATTATTTTGAATTTTATTCCACATTTTTCTCCAACTCTATCCAGGAACTTCTAATTCCTGAGCTGTAGTGGTAGCTTGTTGTTGTTGTTGTTGTTGTTACGTGCAATCGAGTCGGACCCGACTCATAGCGACCCCTCCTTGGGTTGCCAAGGCAGTATCACTACAGAAGTAGATTGTCCAACCTGACTTCCGAGGAGTGGCTGGTGGGTTTGAACCGCCAGCCTTCTGGTTAGAAGTCAAGTGCTTTAGGCACTATCTAATTCTGGTCTCAGGGTCATGGAGGCTGAGGTTCCCATGATCCATTAGTTCTTTGAACTACTTGCTTCCATGCATCTTTGATGTTTTCTTACTCTTCTTTGCTCTGGATGGGGAGAGACCAATAGTTGCACCTTAGATGACTGCTCAGAAACTTTTAAGACCCTCATTGGTACTGACCCAAATAAGATGTAGAATTTTGTCTTTGTGAACTATATTGTGCCAATTAATCTTGATGTCTCCTGAGACTATAGTGTTGAGGCTTCAGGCCCAACAACTCATTCCTCCAAGTTCTTTGTTATGGCTAGGAAATTTTCATAACTTTGTCCCCTGTATGCTCTACTATATTCATGGATATATTTTCAGCATATGTAAATATCTGTGTAGAAGTATCCTCTTCAAACCCCTATATATTCGTGGACATACTTCCAATCCTGTTCAGCTTTCTTGTCTGTGTATCCACTCGTGGATTACTATTACTCTTACTGCAGGACTGTGTACGTAATATTATTTGCCACTGTTGCCTTTGACTCTTGTTTGTGCGTTTTGTTTATTA
>NW_006921799.1:5744607-5775756 GCF_000298275.1 Orycteropus afer afer | reverse complement strand
TGTCAATATGGTAATATTATGGGAGCTCTGGTGGCGTAGTGCCTAAGGCATTTGACTGCTAACCAGAAAGAAGGTTGGCAGTTCAAACCCACCAACCATTCATTGGAAGGAAGGTTGGATGATATTATGATATGTTTTAATAATTTTTAGAATTTCCTAGAGTAGAATGAACAAAATTCCTTAAATATTTTCTTTTCTCAAAAAGAAGTTAAGATTTTAGTAGAAACCGTTGATTGGGCCAGGTATTTGTAAGGTTCTAATGAAATCACCACTCACTTCTTATGTACTTAATTGTCAATTTTAAAGGGCAGGATGAAAGGTCTCACATAGCACCCTCCATTTAGGAGACTTATTGAAATTGATATCCATTTACTTGGAGAAAATACATTAACTATAGTATAAAAGGGATCATAGAATTATGCTAAGAATTATTTCCAATTGCTTACTCTTAATTGATTCTATATTATAAATGGAAAATAAAGAGGACAGAAACACCATCCAACATTTTACCAATTAAACTATACTACCCAAGAGAAAATTAAAAACACTCATTTCTTTTATGTTTTTAATCCATTATAAGTAGTACCATTCATACATTCAAAACCAGCAATAAGTCAAACAGTTCCTTATATTTTAAAAAAAAGAAAAAAAGCCTCTTTGAAATTAATTTTATAAATCAAAAATACTATGTAAATTCTTGCTCTCCAAATGTAAATTCCAAGATATTTAGAATAGTAACTCCCATATACTTTCCTAAAAACACTACTATCCTGTGGAAATCTAATGTCCCATAAAATATTAGTCTACCTTTTTTAAAAAATTGTAATTTAGTTAGGTAATTTTAAAAATTCTGGATTAAGCATATATAATAAATTTAATTTCATTTCATAATTTCCCAGATCCTACCCTAAACTTCCTCTCCCACATTGTCCTAAGGCTCTTTTCTCCTTTAAAGACAACTATCCTGAGATCCACTAATTTTCTAAGATCTACAGCATCATTGTAAATGTCACCAAAATCACTGTTTCACTATTTTAAATTCTAGCTTAATTCAAGAAGGATTTTTAAGACAATAAATATTAAAATGTGATAGTTTGCAAATATTACTATTCTTTATTTCTGCTTAAGACAAAAGTAAACAAAAGATATTTGAAGAATAGTAGAGGAATTGAAAATGGACATAATGAAAAATGAATGAAAGTCATTTGTTGCAATTGGTATCAACACTATTTCTATAGAAGATTTTCAAAATAGGTGATAACAATGTAAATGATAGCAATGCTCATTTCAGTTAGTTCATGGAGAAAGTGGAGCTTTTCTGTACTGATGGTTGAAGTGTAAACTAGTACAATCACCTGAGAGGGGAATAGGATAATGCTTAATTTTATGATCTTTTTAGGCATGTGCCCTCTTCTTTTCCAATCGGTCCCAGGCATATGGGGAGCTCTGGTAGCGTAGTGCCTAAGGCGCTTGACTGCTAACCACAAGGCTGGCGGTTCAAACCCACCGGCCACTCCTCGGAAGGAAGATGGGGCAATCTACTTCCGTAGGGATACTGCCTCGGAAACCCAAGGAGGGGTCGCTATGAGTTGGGTCCGACTCAACAGCACATAACAACAACAACAACAACCCAAGCATATGCCCTGTGGCATGCTCAAATACCGTATTTTTATGCAAATAATAAACATTATACATATTTGTAAACCTTACAATTCCTGCACAATATTTTCATAAGCACACTATACCAACATTGTTTATGTCTTGCCAACTTCAATTCCCTAACTTCTTAACTGTTGCTTATAGCTTTAATATACAAATATGATCAAAAGTAATATTTTTGGACTATTGAATGAGTGTAAAACCGAAATTCAATTCTAGAAATGTCAGGAGACATGAAAGTTATATGCATGGGTGCATTTTACCAGAACTTTTGCATAATTTTATTATTTCTGCACATAATGTGTGTGGGCACTATTTATGTGGGTCCACTATTTGCTTAAAAATATGGTATGCACATAAGAAGACTTATACAAGATAGCCCTTTCCAGAATTGTTTATAAAAGTGAAAAGCTTAGTAAATAATCCAAATTTTTACCATCATGAAAATGGATGTTGTTGTTGTTTGGTGCCATCGAGTCAGCTCTGACTCACAGAGACCCTATGCACGGCAGAACGAAACATCACTGGGTCCCGCGCCAGCTCCAGAATCCCTGCTATACTTGAGCCCATCGCTGCAACCACTGTGTCAATCTATCTCGTTGAGGGCCTTCCCCTCTCTCAGCGATCCTCCACTTCACCAAGCATGCCATCACTCTCCAGGGAATGGTCCCTTCTGATAACACGACCAAAGCAGGTGAGACAAAGTCTGGTCATTCTTTTTTCCACAGAGCATTCCGGCTGCACTTCTTCCAGGACAGATTTGTTAGTTCTTTTAGCAGTCCACAGTACTTTCAGCATTCTTTGCCAGCACCACAACTCAAAAGCATCAATTCTTCTTCTGTTTTCCTTATTCAATGTCCAGCTCTCACATGCATATGAGGAAGTTGAAAATACCATAGCTTGTGTCAGTTGCACCTTAGTCCTCAAGGAGATATCTTTGCTCCTGAACACTTGAAACAAGAGGTCTTTTGTAGCAGACTTGCCCAGTCTATACATCTCTGATGTCCTGACTGCTGCTTTCATGGGCCTCAATTGTGAAGCAATGTGAAGGGCTTGACAATCTCAATCTTTTCACCATTTATTGTGATGCTGCTTATACGTCCAGTTGTGAGGATTTTTGTTTTTTTATATTGAGATGTAGTCCATAAGGCAGACTGTACTCTTCAATTTTCTTCAGTAAGTGCTTCAAGTCATCCTCACTTTCAGCAAGCAAACTTGTGTCATCAGCATATCACAGGTTGTCATCGATTCTTCCTCCAATCTTAATGTCATATTCTTCTTCATATAGTCCAGCTTCTTGGATTATTTGCTCAGCATACAGATTGAATAAGTATGGTGAAAGAATACAACCCTGATGCACTCCTTTCTTGATTTTAAACCATACAGTGTCCCCTTGTTCTCTCTGAATGACAGCCTCCTGGTCTATGTACAGGATCCTCATGAGTACAATCAAGTGTTTTGGGATTCCCATTGTTCCCAATGTTATCCACAATTTGTTATGATCCACACAATCAAATGCTTTTGTAACATCAATAAAACACAAGTAAACATCTTTCTGGTATTTTTTGCTTTGAGCCAAGATCCATCTGGCATCTGCAATGATATCCCTTGTTCCATGTCCTCTTTGGAATCCAGCTTGCACCTCTGGAAGTTCTCTGTCAATATGCTGCTGCAACTGGTTTTGAATTATCTTCAGTAAGATTTTACTTGCATGTGATATTAATGATATTGTTTGATAATTTCCACATTCTGTGGGATCACCTGTCTTCAGAATGAGTACAAAAATGAATCTCTTCTGGGCTGTTGGCCAAGTAGCTGTCTTTCAAATCTCTTGGCATAACCAAGTGAGTGCCTTCAGTGGGGCATCTGTTGAAACATCTCAATGGGTATTCCATCAATTTCTGGAGCCTTGTTCTTTGCTAATTCCTTGAATGCAGCTTTGACTTCTTCCTTCAATATCATTGGTTCTTCATCATATGCCATCTCCTGAAATGGATGAAGATCTATCAGTTCTTTTTGTCCAGTGACCCTGTGTTTTCCTTCTACCTTCTTTTGATGCTTCCTGCATCATTCAGTATTTTGCCCCTAGAATCTTTCGATATTGCAACGCGAGGGTTAAATTTTTTTCCTGAGTTCTTTCAGCTTGAGAAATGCTGAATGTGTTCTTCCCTTTTGGTTTTCTAACTCCACGTCTTTGCACATTTCATTATAGTAATTGGCTTTGCCTGCTCAAGCTGCTCTTTGAAATCTTTTGTTTAGCTCTTTTAGGTTGTCATTTCTTCCATTTGCTTTGGCTACTCTCAGCTCAAGGGCAAGATTCAGAGTCTCTTCTGACATCTATTTTGGTCTTTTCTTCCTTTCCTGTCTTTTTAATGACCTCTTGCTTTCTTCATGGATTATGTTCTTGATGTCATCCCACAATTCTTCTGGTTTTCAGTCATTGGTGTTTAATGCATTGAATTTATTCTTTAGATGGTCTCTAAATTCAGGAAGGATATATTCAAGATATGTTGGCTCTTGTGTACTTGTTTTAATTGTTCTCAACTCCAAGTTGAACTTGCATATGAGTAGTTGATAGTCTGTTCCACAGTTAGCTCCTGGCCTTGTTTTGGCTGAAGATATTGAGCTTTTCCATTGCCTTTTGTCACAGCTGTAGTCAATCTGATTCCTGTGTATTCCATCTGGCAAAGTCTATGTGTATAGCTGCCATTTGTGTTGTTGAAAAAAGGTATTTGCAAGGAGTAAGTTGTTGATCTTGCAAAATTCTATCATGTGATCTCCAGCATTATTTCTGTCACCAAGGCCAAATCTTCTAACTACCAGTGATTCTTCTTTGTTTCCAACTTTTGCATTCCAGTCACCAGTGATAAGCAACACATCTTGATTGCACATTTGGTCAATTTCAGACTGTAGAAGTTGATAAAAATCTTCAATTTCCTCATCTTTGGCTTTGGTGGTTGCATAAATTTGAATAATAGTCATATTAACTTCTTTGTAGGCATATGGGTATTATCCTATCACTGCCAGCATTGTACTTCAGGACAGATCTTGAAATATCCTTTGTGATGATGAATGCCACACCATTCCTCTTCAAATTGTCATTCCTGGCATAGTAGATCATATGGTTATCTGATTCAAAATGGCCCAAATCAGTCCATTTCAGCTCACTAATGCCTAGGATATCAATCTTTATGCATTCCATTTAATTTGTGACAACTTCCAATTTTCCTAGATTGATACTTTGTACATTCCATGTTTCAATTATTAATGAATTTTTTCAGCTGTTTCTCTTCAGTTTGAGTCCTGTCACATCAGCAAATGAATGTCTCAAAAACTTTATGTATATCAGTAAGGTTCGTTCTACTCTGATGATGCAGCTCTTTTGTATTTTGAGAACATTTTGACCCATGGAGCTCATCCTCCTGCACTGTATCAGACAGTGTTTCTGGGCTATTCATATAGTTGCCTCGTACTGTAACAGAGAGTGTTTCTCTGCTATTCATAAAATTTTCCCTGGCCAATTCTTTGAGAAGTGGATGGATATACATATAGTGAAATTTCAGTATAATTGAATGTTTACACAGCAGCGACTTAACACTGCTGACCTTGGAGAAATTGTTTAGACTAACTTCTCCAAGCCTCAGTTTCCTAATTTCTATTTAACACGTAACAATTTTACTCCACAAGATTCTTATTCCTTTACCTCTAGGATCAAGTATAATATGTTCTAATTACCCCCTTTGTTTCTTCTATTACTAATTTCTCCTTTTCTTCTATATCACTTCCATCAACATCAGTGATTCTCAACTAGGGCAATTTAGTCTTCCAGAATTAATGCCTGGAGATAGTCTAGATTGTCCCAAATAGGGCTGGGGATGCTACTGCCATCTAGTGGATAGAAGCCAAGGATACAACCAACCAGTTGCTGTCAGGTTGATTCTGATACATGGTGACCTCATGTGTGCAGAGGAGAACTGTTCCATAGGGTTTCCAAGACTGTGAGTTTTTGGAAACAGATCACCAGGGCTTTCTTCAGAAGTGCATTGGGAGGGTTTGAACCCCACCATTTCAGTTAGTGTTGTATTCTTGCTCCAAAACAAAATCAAACTCACTGCAGTTGAGTCTGATGCAACTCAAAGTGACCCCTCCTTGGGTTTTTGAGGAGGTATCACTATGAAAGTAGATTGTCCAACCTTCCTTCTGAGGAGTGGCTGGTAGATTTGAACCACCAGCCTTCTGATTAGCAGTCAAACGCTTTAAGCGCTATGCCACCCGAGCTCCTTCAACCACTATTCTATTAACTAAAATTTATCCCCTGAACAGATAAAACAGCATTCTAAATGTCTTCCACTTTTCATTTTTCAACTTTACACAGAGCAAGGAATGCTCCTTTCTAAATTATAAATCAGATCATGTTTCTCTCTTATTTAAAACCCATCCATAAATGCAATCAGAATCCATTACTGTCACCTAAAATACTACATGATCTGGCCCTTAACTCCCCCTGTACTGTTATACTCTAACCATAAAGTTGTTTTTTGTTTTGTTTTGTTTTATTTTTCCTGAGAACAAACTTCTAATCATTTTCCGTTCTTAGTATCTTTACCTTTATTCATTATGTCTGTTATATTCTTCTGAAATAGAAGAGATTTTTACATGACTGTCTTCTTTTACCATTCAGATATAACCTCAGATATCTCCTCCTCAGAATACTCTCCTTTGACCCATAAGAATTATATCCTTTTGGCTTAGGCTGAGTTCTCAGGAGAAGCAAAATCAATGAAGCTGAGAAAGACAGAGACAGAGACAGAGAGAGAAAGGAAATGATGGCTTGTGCAATTGTAGAAGCTGACCCATGTCTTTGGGTCAGATGTCAAGCTGGAGGCTTTTTCTGATTCATGTAGCTACAGGGGCTGATGATTGTCAGGCAATAGAGTAGGCTGCTGGTTTTGGAGATTTAAGAATCCAAGATGAGCAGGTAAGATGGAAGGCTGTTGGCTCAAGGCTACAAAGGCAACAATCCCAAGATCGGCAGGCAATACAGCAGCCCACAAATTCAAGTGCAAGAACCAGTAACAATGATGAGCCAGATGCAGGAGCCACATGGAGCAAAAAGCAAGAGACCTTTGCCAGGATATCCATATATATTGCAAGCAGACCACACCCCTCAGGAAACTCCCTTTTAATTGATTGGCTGCTCATAGCAGATCTCATCATGAGGATGATTATATTATATTAGATCTCATCATGGCAGATGACTATATCATAACTGCTAAACCACTTAGAATTATGGCCCAGCCAAGTTGACACACAATCTTAACTTTTCCACCCCTCATCATTCCAAAATCATATTAAAACCCCCAAAAATTCATTGCCACCAAATTGATTTTCATAGCAACCCCCATTAGGTTTCCAAGGTAGTAAATCTTTATGGAAGTAGATTGCCTCATCTTCCTTCTGCAGAGCAGCTGGTGGGTTTAAACCCCCAAACTTCTGAGTAGCAATCAAATACCTTAGGCACTGCACTACCAGATATTAGCATATTTTATTTTCCTCTCAAAATTTATTTCCATCTGAAATTATCTGATTTGTTACACATTCATTGTTTATATTTTTACACTAGATGATTTCTAAGGGGAAGGACTTTGCTGTTTCGTTTACCAATGTAGCTCCATAGCCTAGAACAATGCCAAGGACAAAATAAGTACTCAATATACTTGTTGAGTGACTGATTGACTGTGAACAACCACACAAGTTATGAGGTGGGTAGAAAATATAATCTTATTCTCTTCTGAAGTATCTTCCCTGTCCTAGCAGCCATATAAAGGCTTTGGGAATTTTAACAGAAAGAGTCTTCTGGCCTTCAGTGAAAACTGGTGTGGTAGCCACACTCCAAGATAGTTTCCAATCATTCTTACCTCCTGGTGTCCATATCTTTGTGTGTCTCTTCCCACATTGTATCAGAGTTGATCTATGTGGACAACAGAATAGGCACAAGTGACATTGTGTGTTTTCTAAAGCAAGGTCATAAAACATATTGCTACTTCTACCCTGGATCACTCATTCTGTCAGAAGCCAGCCACCATGTCATGAAAACACTTAAGCAGCCCTGTAATAAAGTCCATGGAGCAAGAAATGGAAGCCACCTACCAACAGCCAGAGCCAATTTATCAGCCATGGGTGTGAGCCATTTTAGAAGATCTTTCATCTCTGATCAAGTCACATACTTGAAGCTCTGGCCAACATCTTGACTTCAACTTCATGAAAGACGCTGAGCCACACCACTGAGCTAAGATGCTCCTGATACATAACCCACAGATAGTATGCAAAATAATAAATGCCTATTGGTGTTTGAAACTGCAAAACTTGGGGGTTATTTATAATCCATCTGTAGGAGCTCTGGTAGCATAGTGCCTAAGGCACTTGACTGCTAACCAGAAGGCTGGAGGTTCAAACCCACCAGCCAATCCTCAGAAGGAAGAGGGGACAATCTACTTCCGTAGTGATACTGCCTCGGAAACCCAAGGAGGGGTCGCTATGAGTTGGGTCCGACTCCACGGCACATAACAACTTAACTAAATAGGTAATTAATACAACTCATCTTGGCTGATATCTTCATTTTTCTTTTCCAAAATTTCTTTGAAAGTGGACAAAAAATATGTGAAATAATAATCTTGCTGCTAATTTTGTGCCTTCTTCCCTTCTCTTGCTCACTGCTACATCCTAAATATTAGTGCACCCTTCTCTGCAATCTCTCTAAGCTATTGAATTAAGAAACACAAGAGGAGAGTCTCTTCAAGTGTCTGACAACTTTTGCTTTCAAACCCATAATACAAAACCACTTAGGTGGGAAATTGTAAATGCTTGGCTAGTTTCTTAGCAGACAAGAAGGGAAAATTAAATATTTAAAAAAATACAATATATCCCATGTAAAATGGCTGTAAGAATAGGATCTACATCATAGGTATTTTGAGGAGAATAAATGAAGGAATGCATCTGATGCTCTCTGCGTGATGACTGATCTATACTTAGTGCTAAATAAGTATTGGCTATTATTATTGACTTTTCTTTTATCTGGTTCTTTTATTTGTTAGTTTGTGCAAGCTTTTAATTCACTGAACCAGATTAGTAAAAACATTGTATTATACGCCTCACAGTGCACTGATGATTTGTATGAGAGAAGTGTTTTCTAAAGACTGTTATAAATTGAGAGTAGACTTTTTAATATATACATTTTTCAGTAGCGTAGTGCCTAAGGCACTTGACTGCTAACCAGAAGGCTGGTGGTTCAAACCCACCAGCACTCCTCAGAAGGAAGATGAGGCAATCTACTTCCGTAGTGATACTGCCTCGGAAACCCAAGGAGGGGTCGCTATGAGTCGAGTCCGACTCGATGGCAAATAACAACAACAACAACACATTTTTCAGAGAAAAAAAAAAAAACATCATCTGAAAATTAGCCCAGGGCCGTATTATCTAAATTATAATAAGAGATTGCCTTCTTAACATATTGAAAACTAGAGAGGAGTGAGCAAGAGACTTAAAATGTAGTAGAAAGTGAAAGCAGCAAGAGACTGACTTGGATGTCATTATCTTATTGCCTTTTGGAAATCAAAAATGTATTGTTTCTCATATAAAGCAAAGCATTGAAAACTATTTGGCAGCAAGGTTATTATTTCACATATAATTACAACTCATACACAGGTACATTGGCAGACATGTGGTGGCTAAATTGTCCATTTTCAACTGGAAAAAAGAAATGCAGTTCTTTTTTTCACTTACATCAGTCAAGAAGATAGCTGTCCACAGGAAGAGATAAAGACTTATTTGACACTAGATCCATAACCAATGATTTTGGTTATCACTTGAAATTAGTGAGAATTTTGATACATGCTTAAGATTCTTTGAAGAGCAATTCATTATCACAGAGAAATCGCAGATTAAATAGAAAAATATAAAAGAGATATGGTATCTCTGTTCTGTGACTGTGTTTTGATTTAAAAATTTCTAAAATAGGATTTCTCCTAAACAGATAACCTTTGATGGCACCAGAACCAAAAACCAAACCCATGGCCACTGAGACAAATCTGACTGATACTGACCCTATAGAACAGAGTAGAACTGCCTCATCTTTCTCCCGTACAGTGGCTGGTGAGTTCAAACCGCCAACCTTTTGGTTAGCAACTAACCAAAAGGTTAGTTTAACCATTAGGTAACCAAAGCTCCTTTGTGATAATTTATCACTTTTTGACAATAAATTAAGTATTTAATTAAATTATATTTTCTAAACCAATCAGATAAATCCTGAGTCACTTATACATTATCCAGGGTGCCAACAACAAAGGGGATTACTTATAAAAGCCAGAACACCAAATTCTAACACTCTGAGATTCCTGCCCTGAAAATTTATTAACTCATCAGGAGAGTTATGATGATTATAATTTGAGATAACGACAATCTGTAATATGGTAGCATAGTGGCTAAGACACTTGCCTGCTAACCAGACGGCTGGCGGTTCAAACCCACCAGCCACTCCTCGGAAGGAAGGTTGGGCAATCCTACTTCTGTAGTGATATTGCCTTGGAAACCCAAGGAGGGGTCGCTATGAGTAGGGGCCGACTCGACGGCACATAACAACAACAACCAAATATTTACATATGTGAAGCAATGGAAAAAAAATGTTATCATCTTAATTTTCTTGAGGGAAGGTTCTTGTCTATATGAAAAAAAAATACGGGAGTCAACTAGAGAATGGAGAATAATATTCCTCAGGTATGTGCATGTTATAGAATGTATCGATCAATAAGTTGCTATGTATGAGACATGGAGTGGGCCTTTTTCTAATTGTAAGACTGAGAAGAAAGAAAATTGATGCAGATGATAGAATGGAAAACAGGACTGGGGGAGATGGAAGAAGGCATGTTTCACAAGCCCCGAAGATTCAGTAAAGTCAACCATACTCACGTAGAGAGTGGATATGTGTGAGTATGTACTGATCGAAGATTAGTTGTGAAAGATAAAAGAGCATGTAACAGAAAGAATTATAAGAATGTGAACCATAGAAAATCTCAGGAATCATGGTGAAAGATGGCATTGGACAGCCAGAATGGAGAGTTTGAGGTAACTTTCACATCTGTATGAAAAGAACGTTTGAGTGAACTAGGGGATGGAGGGTAATTTTCCTGAGATTTATGTACATTATAAAATACATCAATAAATTAAGAAGAGAGAGGCACTAATTGCCTATATAGTTCCTGTAACTTAATAAATGTTTCCTTTCCTTTACACCTATAATCTTTATCATTAAGTAAATAACTTTTGTTTTTAGTTAGGCTTCTTACCTCACCTTCGTGATTTCCCTAAGAGTTTTCACTGTGTAATTTATGATCCAAAAAGACCAGCTATTTTGCTAATAATTATACAGTTGGCCACTGGAAGAACAGAATTGAAGAAAACTTTGAGAAGAAACAAAGAAGATACAATAAACAAATAACTATAAATAGGAGGATACAGAATAAATCATTTAAACCATTTTCCTTTTATGATTGTTTTCCTGTGAGATTACCTTTTTCTGTGAAAATCTTCAAACCCTCCATACATTATCTGTAAATCCCTAATGTTTACATTCTTGTGTCACATTTATTCATTATTCCTCTTTCTGCTGAACTCTCAAGCTCACTTTGTCTTATCTCCTACAACTTGTATATGCTATTTAAAAATCCCACTATAGAACACAACCCCTTTTCCTGATTTCTGGGAGAAAAGAAAGTATGTCCATGTGTAGTATATGAACATAAGAAACTTTACAGAATGGTTGGGTAATAGGAGGATTGTACTTCACAACTCTATAGGAAATGGCTTACTACTAAATACCAAACATCCTTTGTCATCAAGAATTCTCACGACGTACACTAAGTACCCATCTGGATTGTTGCTGAAAGTTATTTTTTCTTCATCTCCCTCTACCTTATCATCTATGCTTTGCTCTTTCACCCTTAAATTCATCCTCATCTCTTACTTGGAAAAGCCTAACCATCTTGTTTTGGAGTTCCCATTGAAACCATATCCTGAAAACTTCACTTTCCAATCAAGGCTATCCAGTGGAAATAAACCATACCACTCACTTAGCAATAGAATTATGCTATCAAGTAACATTTCTCCCTCCTCTACACATATCTTTTCTTAAGAGCAATGGGAAGGACCTTCATTTTTAGCACATTACAGGGCTTGAAGCATAATAAAATCTTTCTGAAGATTTAACAAATTTAGCAAATAACAGATTCAGACTCAAAGAGACATGAGTTTTAGTTATCTTTTCTTCCAACCCAGTTTGACTCTGCTATTTACCATAGTATAATCATTTGATTTTTTTATGTCTTCAGATTTGTCACCTGCAAAATGGAATTAAAATGGAGGTCAGCTACATATATTTTAGTGTATTATTTACCAAAAGAAATAATACAGATGAAATTATTTTAAAACACAGAAGTCTTCTACAAACAGTAACATTCCTAAATGCTATCTTCTGTATTGTAAATATACATAATAGTTATATAGAGTTGATAAGTATCTTGTGAAAATATATTTACTTTTGTAAACATACATACACAGAGAATCATTAGAACCCTACACACAACAGACATTAAGCTGTTAGGAAACACAAAATTTTTTTTTTTTAATTGAAAGATATATTGAAGATTATCAGCAGGCTTATAAAATGGAAATAAATAAATACAGTTATCTATGGATGTGACCTTAGGAATTGTGACCAATAAGTTACTACTTCTGTTATTCTGGTAAAATATCATCAGGGAGAGAGTGCTAGTCACCTATTATACCCACAAAAATCTCAATTTATTTGTCACTACTGCAAAAACAAAGAACTAGGTTTTTTTTTTTTTTAAGTACAAAGACAAATCAGATATCTGTAAATTATAACAAACATATTAGAATAACTCTTAGGTCAGACAATTAATTCTACTTCATTTCTTATCCTGCAAAAGCATCTCTTCAGTATTAGTGGTATTTTACTTCTGAGATGAAAAATTTTCAGGCTAGCATGATCACTTCTTTAATTCCCCCTTGCTATGTCTTGTGAGGTGTCTGCGAAGGACAAAACTGGAACTCTAAAGACCCCATCATGGCATTTATCTAGGTCTCTGGGATAAAAGGGAAGTTGGGGGTGGGACCCATTCACGATTAATCATAGATGGTGATGTCTTTATTGGCTACTGACCTTGCCATGAGTTGCATGAGTTATAAGAAGGTTCTCTGTTACCCCAATCCCTATTTTCTTGAAGGAGGATATAAATCACTGGAACCTCATGAATTTCTCATATTTACCAGGTACACTTCCAAATTTTCCACAGGAGATGCAGTGTAACCACTTATTTTTCCAATTTAAAAAAAAAATAATAATTTTTCAGCTTGTTCAGATGTCATGTAAGGAGCCTGATGATTGAGATGATCTCTCTGAGAGTGACCCGAGGATCCAAGGTAGATGTCAGCAGGAAGCCGAGAGAGAAGCAGACAGTTTCCATCATCCCCATGTTTGAGGTTGTTTGCATTACTTCTTCTCTAACCTTATGCTCGAAGCAACAATCATGGTAGATTGCCTTATTCTGTTCCATTAAGAACTGAAGCATGCAATAAATCAAATTCCATAGTGACATATCTTGCTTCGGTGGCATGATAAGTTGCTTCTTAGCTGAAATTCAGATGAAGAATATTTGGATTTTGTAAATACACTTCTCCATATTCTCTTGAAACTTAAGCTTAAAATTTAAGTATTATATGACGCCTAGAAAAGAAAATGAAAGCTAAGAGAGAAGAGAGAGGGAATGCAGACTTTAGAAATATCAAGAGATCTCAGTGAGTAAATATAGTAGTGTGGATTTTAAATATATGTATTTTTTATCATATATATCCTTATGAGCACGAAGAGGAAATAGTATAAATATATTGCTCAGAAAGACTCTGCTCATTAAATGAAGATATCCAAGTCATAGTAATATACAAAATGTATGGTAGCGCCATGATTAGTTACTCAGCTGGTAACCAAAAGTTTTGCTGTTCAAACCCCTCAGCCACTCATCAGGAGAAAGATGGGACAATCTGCTTCTGTAAAGATTTTTAGCCTTGAAAACCTTATGGGGCAGTTCTACTCTGTCCAATAGGATCACTCTGAGTTAGAATGGACTCAATGGCAGTAGGCTTTTTTTTTTTTTTCATAATCTGCCATGAACAAAAATATAATTTTACCAAGTTCGGATTTCTCTCAAAACTCAGTGGAAAACCTACACTAACGAAGACAATCTATTAAAGAACTTTTAACCAAATGTCAAAATTTCAAGCTTCAAAAAAGGAGTCTTGTCACAGACTAACCTGAAATTGACATTTTGGAAAATAAAATTTTAATATAATTAGTCATTAAAGGGATGTTATTCACTATTTATGATGTGTGGTTGCTCTTTTGATACACTAAGGGCCTTAACAATGTCACCTTTGTCCCTATGGTTTCAATTTCTCCTGGAGAAGATGAAGTCATCTGTGCAGAGAACTATAATTCAAGGCAGGCTTTATGTTTGAAGTGCATTATGTTTGAAATAAAGTATATTTTAGTAACTTAGAGCATAACTTTCCATTTCAATAGTCATACAATTTTCAAAATAAGGCATCTGATCCTGGCCTTGAAGAGGAGTGTTGTTGTTGTTATGTGCCGTGGAGTTGGACCCAACTCATAGCTACCCCTCCTTGAGGTAGATACTTTCCGAGGCAGTATCACTACGGAAGTAGATTGCCCCATCTTCCTTCCGAGGAGTGGCTGGTGGGTTTGAACCGCTAGCCTTCTGGTTAGCAGTCAAGTGCCTTAGCCACTATGCTACCAGAGCTCCCTGAGAGGAGTAGCCATTTGATATGCAGAGATTTGGAGACACACTGGGTAGAAAGGATGGCAAGAATGACACAGGGATAGCAGTAGTAATAACAAAATCTGACATTTAATTAGTGCCAAATGTTGGCCCTGCTCTAATTACTTACACCTTTTAACTCATTTTATTCTAGCAAAAGTCCCAGAAGGTGGGTACTACTATTATCAAGCCCATTCAACAAATAAACAACTGAGACACAGCATGTTAAGTAATTTGCCTAAGTGATTGAGTGCTGGGTTGGTTTCAAACCAAGCCTGCTTTACATCCTTTGTTTTCATTCAATGTTTAATGGACTGACTGGATTATGAGAGAATAGCAGAATAAAACTAAGCAAGGACATATTGTGGTCAGTCTCAAACAAGAAGTAGCTACTGATTGCTTTTGAACAGAGAAAAAACTAACAGGATTTTAGAAAAATTTATCCGCTATCAGCATGCTTGATTAGATTTTGAGATTAACCTTTGTAATCCAAGTAACTGGCTAAGAAGCTACAGCAATAGTCAAAAATATTGTAGGAACGGGAAAACATAATTGTGAAGAAAAGAAGGTAACCGCTAGTATGCAGCCCAATCTTTTCATAGTTTAAAAATACTTACCTTCAGCCCCATCTCTGGGATATTTAGACTTGTAGGAATAACAGGTGAACATATCAAATAATATATTTAGTTGTATTTTCTGAGTAAATTAAACTGCTTTCTTAGACTAAGTTGTGAAACTAGGGAGATTATTATTTAATTGCATAAAGACAATGATACTACAGCTGTCCATAACTAGTGACCTGGAAGAATTAACACTCCTTTGAAGTATTAACTGTTATACAAAAATCAAAACTTTCCATTAAAACACAAGCATTCTGGGTAAATATTTTTCTAATGTCTAGAGAAATGTCCCTATTTTAAAAACTTCAGAGGGATAATTCATTATTCATACCTTGTAAATATTAAATTATAATGTCAGTGGATATCATGTCTCTTCTTTATTTTTCAAAATTAAGATTCTAATGAACTCTGTGAGATTCTTATTCTAACATATTTTTTTTAAATGTTCTTTTCTAACTTGAGAGTTTTTACATCAATTTTCATTTAATTTTGGGGGGAACATTTTGATTTTAAAAAAAAGCAGGATTTCACTGGTTTGTTTTCAGTGCCATCTGTGTTATTAGCAAAGAAAAGCTACCATAAGCTTAAAACAATGCAAGAGAAAACTATGTAAAATTCAGCTAAAACTATCACAAAGAAACTGCTAAATTTCACAGAGATCAAATTTCAGTACACTGAAAATCATTCTTGGTCCTGCCTAGAATTTCTCAACTCATTAGGTGTGAAAAACATAAATTGAGCACTGTGGTTTTTTTTTCCCTTCAAAATTTTGTCCATGATGAGAACAGTTGGGGAAACAAAGCTTTCCACAGCCTCTAGGTCTGGTATCTGTAGGAGAGAAAAAGTGATTGAAGGCTGCACCCTTTACAGATTCTGGGCACTTGCTCAGTGATTGTGAATGTTCAAGTCATTTATGAAATAATTAATTCATTCTCACATTTCCATCTTTTTTTCAAGAACACATAATTAGCATTCTCTTTGTAAAAGACAAAGAAGGGATATTGAGAGTCAGAATACCTGGTCAAGTATAATATTCCAAGACTAGTTTCAATATCCAGTATTCTTCTTTTCTGAGTCAAACTATTAAAGTCCAAATACTCTATTTCCTAATAGTCCCCCATCTTTAAATTTCAAGAACACCTGTCTGCTTGCCAGGCATCTAGGAGGGATTTAGTTCTTTGTGCATATTAATACATTCAATTTATAAAGGTTGAAAACTCTGACTCATTGCCCATCAAGTTAAAGCACAAATGCAAGATTTTTAAGTACTTAATCTGTACCATGTAATGAGATTTATATTGCAAGTTGAAAAAAGAAGTGCACTTAGGATACAGTCTAAAATATAACCATCTAGCAAAGTGTGACTGTGTACTTCCAAACTGTTTCTTTATCTCCTACACATTTTTCAGAGTGCTTGTCAGTGGAGTACCTTTGATTATCCCCTAATCCCATATAACAAAAGTCCTCCTGTCCAGCATAGAGTATCAAATTCTATATTGTACCATCTAAAATTGGGCATCTTTTAATAAAAATGTGTAAGAGCATTTTGCAATTCCTATCATTTAATTCATATGTTTCTCCTTACACGAACAGTGTTGTTGTTATTGTTGTTATGTGCCATCAAGTCGGACCCGACTCATAGTGACCCCTCCTTGGGTTTCCAAGGCAGTATCACTTTGGAAGTACATTGCCCAACCTTCCTTCTGAGGAGTGGTTGGTGGGCTTGAACTGCCAGCCTTCTGGTTAGCAGTCAAGTGCCTTAGGCATTATGCTACCAGAACTCCCACACAAACAGTAGTGACCACTAAATGTACACCCACACTGGTACATATAACTGTCTTATATTTCCATAGCAACTTACACTTTTTGCTGCAAAAAGTGAAACAGGGTCCAAAAGTGAGTAATATGAAGGGTCATTTCATATTTCCAATACCCAAAATATTTTTACACTGTACATCCCACATACTCCCACCCTTAAGCAAAGGACTTTGAAGATTGAAATCATAAGTGGTAATTATAATGAAATTTAATGAAGTTGGAAACTAAGGTATTTTATATTAGTGAGTGTGTTATAATTAACTCTGGCAAATAATACCAAAATGAGCATTTTAGCTTTCACAATTTGAGACAAAAACCTGAAGGGAGAAATCAGTGTAATCATGCTTTCTTCCATAAAATTAAGGGAGGATAAATCTCTTTTATTACTCTAAAGTACAGGTTCTAATATATTTTGTTTAAAAAACAAACACTGCCAAGCAGGGGCTATCTAGCAGTAGCATTTGTAAAGAAATAGTGATTTCTAGCCAATGAGGTTAATACTGATAGATAATGTCCTGTGGATGTTTCAAAAGACCCAGTATTGATCCATACTCTGCTTACTTAACTAGAAGATGATAGTTTGGCTTCACTGAGAGGATGAAACACTTAGAATGTATAACTTTTTTACTAAATAAAATAATTTACCTTTATCTGCTGGAAATAGCATTCAAGGAAGGGGAAAGTAGAGTGGGTGGGACACATATTTATTGCCAACAGGGCAGCAAGCAATGAGAATTGAAAACTTATTACATAATTAAACACATACTAGAATGTGTGAAAGAGCACACAAAAAAATTGCCCTCTTTGACCTTATAATATACATGTTTTAGTTGTTATGTGCTGTTGAGTTGATTTTGACTCACAGCCACTCCATGTGGCAAAGTACAAATGTCCCATAGGGTTTTCTAGGCTGTTATCATTATGAGAGCAGATTTCCAGGTCTTTCCTCCATGGATCCACTGGGTGAGTTCAAACTATCAAGCTTTCAGTTAGCAGTTACATGCCGAAACATTCCACCACCAGGGCTTGCCTTGACTGCACATATATTAATTATTATACATAAATAAGTTAAAATTCAAGACTTGAAAGTATTTAGGATGCATCCTTTGAGCATGAGTAAGTAAGTGACTTTACCCAATGAGCTGGTTAAGCAAGTGTTTCTGTTACAGTTAGGATTCTTGGAGGAAAGAGTATATATCGAAATCCAAATCCTAGCAAAGAGAGTAAGCTATGAACTTTAATATTTCATTTTCCTTGTAGAGATCTACTAATAGAATGTAATATTGAGACCAGAAACCTAAATAGAAACACATCATCTTGTATTTTTGCTTGCTTGAAAAAATATATGATGTAGAACATGCCCTGCATCAGAAGCAGTCATCTCACTATCTATATGTAAGTGAATTCCCAGGGGTGGAAGGAAGCAAGATATTTAGCCATGTACAAGCTCTCAAACCTTGTGTACACTCACATGAAAGCTGTCACATTGGAGTTCTTCCTCCCCTAGGTTCTTTTGCACAAGAAAAATGGCCATTAAAACATGGGATGTAGTGCTTTCCTTATTTAGCCATTAGTTCAAGTACATTTTCACTATGCACATTCAGTTTGGACCCATATATCGGTTTGATTATATAGTCAGGTAGTCAGAAAGTATTTGATTTTCTTAAGTATTCAATTTATAACTTGCTAAAGTTCTTCATTCTATTCTGCCTACAGATCTAAGAAGAATGGCTTCCTTTCTTCCGAGGACAAAGTGAATAAGACACATTCTGTTCCGTGACAATAGACTTAGATCTCCTCTCTTGGGTTTATATGTTTTTGGGGTTTGAATAGTCAGCCAGTTATGAGCACACCTTTGATATAATCCAGTCACCATTTCTCCATCATTTCCACAATAGTTTCATGACAAATTATCAAATAAGACTGCACCACTCGCTTCATTTCCCAATTTAGCAACATTATTAGGAAGAAAATAGGTGTGGTTCTTGAATACAAATTGACCCTGAATGTTACTCTCTTTATTCTCCAACTATTTTAGAATACTAGTAGGAGCTCTGGTAGCGTAGTGGCTAAGGCACTTGACTGCTAACCAGGAGGCTGGCAGTTCAAACCCACCAGCCACTCCTCAGAAGGAAGATGAGGCAATCTACTTCCGTAGTAATACTGCCTCAGAAACCCAAGAAGGGATCGCTATGAGTCAGGTCTGACTCGAAGGCACATAACAAGTAGGGAGCTCTGGTAGCACAGTGCCTAAGGCACTTGATTGCTAGCCAGAAGACTGGCGGTTCAAACCCACCAGCCCCTCCTTGGAAGGAAGATGGGGCAATCTACTTCCGTAGTGATACTGCCTCAGAAACCGAAGAAGGGATCGCTATGAGTCAGGTCTGACTCCATGGCACATAACAACAATAGTAGGTATAATCAAGCAACACTCAGCTGCTAACCAAGCTAAAATGTCAATGGTTTGAACTTAGAAACCACTTCATGGAAGAAAGATGGAGCAGTCTGCTTCCACAAAGATCACAGCCTTCAAATACCTCTGAAGCAGTTCTACTCTGTCCTGTAGGATCACTATGAACCAAAATCAACTCAATGGCAATGGGTAGTAGGAATAATCAGATTACCAACCTGTTGATTTTTTGAAAGATCCTATTTTCTTCCCCATAGCTAAGGCAATTTCCCATGTCTAGTCTTCTAACTTCTCATTTTTTAAAAAAGATCATAAAAAAAAATAATAACTTTCAGTCACTTCTAAAAATTCTTTAGACTTCAGAAAATAATGACACATACCCGCAGCCAGATCAGATGGAGCATGATTTTGGAACACAGAAATATTGCTCGTCAAAAGTGCTCCTACTGGAAGCCCTGTCAGACATATTGTGTGCCAAAACTTTCCCATACGCCCATCTTACATGTATATAATGCACTCCATACATATACTTACATATATACGTATATATACATACATATATACAGTAAGATATGCCCTCACTGCCCTCCCAGAGCCCATCATGCTATCAGATTCTTTTGTCTTTTCTCCTCAATATCTGTGGTCATGGTGGTATGTGTTAAGATACCATTTAAGAGGCATGCCTTGTAAATCTATGATGAATTTTGAGACCCAAACACAGAATTGCTTCCAGGTGGATGAGCTTAGATAATACCTGGTTGAATGTGTTAGTGTGTTTGAAGAAAGAAAATGCAATGCCCAGGTGTAAGAGTAAATTCATCAGCCTCAGATAGCATGAAAAATAGAATGACAGAGATAAACACTAGCATCACCCATCCTAGAATCACCCTGGGCATAAAAGTATTTTCTTCATTTAGACTTAGTCATCATGTTGCATTTGATATTATCATCTATACAGATCTCCAAGCTAAGAAAATTTGCAACCAACTATATGCTGTTGTTTGTATCCCATGTTCTTCAGGACAGCCCCTGAAGGCTTTTCTTCCCAAATAGTTTTTCCACTAAGAGAAATTCATTCTGGTAAATATGTTGTTGTTGTTAGGTGCCATCAAGTCAGCTCTGACTCATAGAGACCCTACGTACAGCAGAATGAAACCATGCCTAGTCCTGCGCCAGCCTCCCAATCCTTGCTATGCAAGGTAAGAGCCCATCATTACAGCCATTGTACCAGTTAATCTCATTGAGGGTGTTTGCCTTTTTGGCTGATCCTCCACTTTACCAAACATGACGTCCTTCTCCAGGTAATGGTCCTTTCTGACAACATGACCAAAGTAGGTGGGATGAAGTCTGGCCATGCCTGCTTCCAAGGAGCGTTCTGGCTGCACTTCTTTCAGGATAGATTTGTTAGTTCTTCTGGCATTCCACGGTATTTTCAGTATTCTTCGCCAACACCACAAATCAAAAGCATCAACTCTTCTTTGGTCTTCCTTATTCATTGTCCAGTATATGAGGTAATTAATTGAAAGATGATGGCTTGAGATAAGTGGACCTTAGTCTTCAAAGAGACATCTTTGCTCTTCAGCACTTTAAAGAGATCATTTGAAGATATTTGCCCAGTGCAATATGTTGTCTGAAGTTTTGACTGCTGCTTCCATTGATGTTGATTGTGGAACCAAGCAAAATGAAATTTTTGAAAAGTTCAATCTTCTCTCCATTTATCTTGATGCTGCTTATTGGTCCAGTTGTGAGGATTTTCATTTTCTTTATACTAAGGTGTAATCCATACTTCAGACTGTACTCTAATATTCATCAGTAAGTGCTTCAAGTCATCTTCACTTTCAGCAAGCACGGTTGTCATTGGTGTATTACAGGTTGTTAATGAGTCTTCCTCCAACCCTGATGCCATGCTTTTATTTATAGTTCAGTTTCACAGATTATTTGTTCAGTATACAAATTGAATAAATATGGTGAAAGGATACAACCCTGACACACTTCCTTCTTGATTTTAAACCATGCAGTATCCCCTTGCTCTGTTTGGATGACAGCCTCCTGGTCTATGTACAGGTTCCTTATGAGTACAATTAAGTGTTCTGGAACTCCATTCTTCTCAATATTATCCATAATTTTTTATGATACACACAGTGGAATGTCTCTGCATAGTCAAAAAAACACAAGGAAATATCTTTCTGGCATTCTCTTCAGCCAAGATCCATCTGACATCAGCAATGATATCCCTTGTCCCATATTCTCTTCTGAATCCAACTTCCATTTCTGGAAGTTCCTTGTCAACATATTGCTGCAACTGTTTTTGAATTATCTTCAGGAAAATGTTACTTGTATGTAATATTAATGATATTGTTTAATAATTTCCACATTCTGTGGGATCACCTCTCTTTGGAATGGGTACAAATAAGGATCTCTTTCAGTCAGTTGGCCAAGTAGTTTTCTTCCAAATTTCTTGGCATAGATGAGTGAGTGCCTCAAGAGCAACATCCATTTGTTGAAAGATCTCAGTGACTATCCTGTCAATTCCTGGAACCTTGTTTTTTGCCAATTCCTTCAGTGCACCTTTGACTTATTCCTTTAATACCATTGGTTCTTAATCATATACCACCTCCTGAAATGGATAGGCATCAATGAATTTTTTTGGTGCAGTGACTCTGTGTATTTCTTCCATCTTCTTTTGATGTTTCCTGTATCATTCAATACTTTGATATTTTTGATTCTATAGCATTCAATATTGCAACTCAAGGCTTGAAGTTTTCCTTCGGTTCATTCAGCTTGAGAAATGCCAAGCATGTTCTTCCCTTTTGGTTTTCTAACCCCAGGTTTTTGCACATTTCTTTGTAATAATTGACTTCGTCTTCTTGATCTGCTCTTTGAAATCTTCTGTTCAGCTCTTTTATCTTGTCACTTCTTCCATTTGCTTTAGCTACTCTCCAATCAAGGGCAAGTTTCAGAGTCTCTTCTGACATCCATTTTGGTCTGTTCTTCCTTTCCTGTCTTTTAAATAACCTTTTGTTTACCTCTTGGATGATGTTCTTGATGTCATCCCACAATTCCTCTGGTTTTTGGCCACAGGTGATCAGTGTGTTAAATCTATTCTTTAGATGGTTTCTAAATTCAGGAGGGATATAATCAAGGTCATATTTTGGCTCTCGTGGACTTGTTTTAATTGCCTTCAGCTTCAACTTGAACTTGCATATAAGCAGTTGATGGTCTGTTCCACATCCAGCTCCTGGCCTTGTTTTGGCTGAAGATATTGAGCTTCTCCATTGCCTCTTTACACAGATCTAGTCGATCTGATTCCTGTGTATTCCATCTGGTAAAGTCCACATGTGTAGCTGCCATTTATGTCATTGAGAAAAGGTATTTGCGATGAATAAGGCATTGGTCTTGCAAAATTCTATCATTTGATCTCCAACATCATATCTATAACCAAGGCCATATTTTCCAACTACCGGTGATTCTTCTTTGTTTCCAACTTCTTCATTCCAACTTTTGCAATAATCAACATATCTTGATTGCATGTTCAGTCAATTTCAGACAGCAAAATTAGTTAAAAAAATCTTCAATTTCCTCATCTTTGGCTTTGGTGGTTGGTGCATAAATGTGAATAATAGTATTAACTGGTCTTCCTTGTAGATGTATGGATATTATCCTATCACTGACAACATTGTACTTCAGGTTATATCTTGAAACATTTTTTGTGACTGTCAAAGGGGCAAGGAGGCTGCATCTTCAAACTCCTCTAATCCGACAAGAGGAATACAGAATCACCATCAGTAGTCCATGGCCTATTCCTACAAGGCCAGACATGCTGCCTCCCTCCAACCCTTTCAAAAATCCTGGCTTTAACTGTTCCTCCCCCAGCACCACCACCTCTCTGCTGGATTCAATAATTCACTGCAGTGGCCACACAGAACTCACAGATTATGGGGTTTATTAGGGGAACAATGGGCTACAATTCAAGTTCAGGAACATTCTCAGTCTCTCTCAGCCCACTGTCTCTCAGCTGATAGTCTCTCTCAGTCTCTCTCCCAGCAGTGCATGTCTCTTGTGTCTCTCTCTGAGCAGCACATGTCTCTCATGTTTCCTAGCTGGCAGTGAGCAATTCTTTCTGCCTCTATGAGGGCTGCATTTTTGAGCCTGCCAGAGTGGCCAAACAAACCAATCCCAACATCAGAATTCTATACACCTGAAAGAGAGAGAACTTCTTAGAAAATTATTTTGTGCTGCTCCCAACAGAAATACCCCAGGTGGATAACTTTAACAACCAGGAGCTACGGAGTTGCTCAAGGCAAATTCCACCATAGAGTTTACAAAGACTGATGGCTAGAAAAGCCTAAGATATCGATCTCTATGTGTTCCATTTCATTTTTTACAACTTCCAATTTTCCTAAATTCATACTTCATGCATTCCATATTTCAAATATTAATGGATACTTGCAGCTATTTCTTCCCATTTTGAGTCATGCCACATCAGCAAATGGAGGTCCTGAAAGCTTTACTCTGTCCAAGTCCTTAAGGTCAACTCTACTGTGAGGAGGCAGCTCTTTCCCAGTTATATTTTGAGTATCTTCTGACCTGAGGGGTTCATTTTCCAGCACTATATTGGACAAAGTTCCAGGGTTATTCATAAAATTTTCTCTGGTAGATACACACACACACACACACACACACAGTGCCTAAGGCATTTGACTGCTAACCAGAAGGCTGGTGGTTCAAACCCACCAGCCACCCTTGGAAGGAAGACTGGACAATCTACTTCTCTAGCAATACCATCGCAGAAACCCAAGGATGAGTCACTATGAGTCGGAACCGACTCGACGGCAGTGAGTTTGGTTTTGGTATATATATATATATATATATATACACACACATATATCTACTTGTTTATTTATTTATAAAAAACCAATGCCGTCTAGTCAGTTCCAACTTACAGCAACCCACATTGGGTTTCCAAAGCTATAAATATTTACAGAAGTAGATTGCCTCATCTTCTACCCATGAACCACTGGTGGGTTTGAATCTTCTACTTTTTGGTTAGCAAACCAGTACCTTAACCACAGTGCCACCAGATAGAGAGAAAGAAAGAGATTGCTATATGACTTACTTTACCAAATTAAACTCTCAGTCTTGAGTCCTTACCCAATATCATGCATGGTTCTAAATGCTTTCTGAGTATTACTTTGTTTAACGCTCATAAAAGTCCTATGAAGTATTTGTAGTCACAGCTCTTCCTTTATTCTTATTAATCTCTTGAAAATGTACACATTCTTCTATGCAAGTAGTCGAATCTTCTTTTTGGCCTTCTATCATCTCTAATTATCTAATAATCCTGATCTTTACTGAGTCTAAAGTGGGCCAATTCATTTCCTAAAACCCTCAACAATAATGAATTGGAGAATATGTTCAGTTCACTCTGCCACTATTTCTCATATGCATCCTTGTTGAAAATTGGTCTTGTGCAGTATAGCAGATACATGTCCATTATTACTATGTGCCCCAACCTATACTGAGTTTACACTCATATATGCAGTCATTTTCCTTTAAGTACAATACAATGTTCAGAGTTCTCAGTTTCTAAGGGGCCCTAGTCTTAGCCATATCTGCCCTCCTGTTCAACACTTAGGTCACTGGGTTGTCTTCAGGTCACTGAAATAACATTCATCTGTTGAGTCTACAATGTTATTTCCTCCTAGCAGCTTGGATCTTAACCAAATGAGCCCACCTCGATGTGTTTCCCTTACTATCTACCTCAGAGACAAGAAATTTGACTCCTCAGTCTCTTATTTTTCAGAACATTTTTGAACTACTCTTTCAAGACTGTTGCAAAACAAGGAGGCTACATAGTGTCATTTCAATGAAAAAAAAAATAGGTGATTTGCTAAGTCCATCTTGACCAAGAATATCTGAAATTACTTATTTATTTTGTTTAAATTCTGTATCATCATCACCTTTTCATACACCCACCCTTTATACTCAATTAATTTCCATTTCCTCCCTAAGAGAAAGAATCACTTTATGTGCACTGGTATGGCTCACATTTCTTACCCTATAAAGCTAAATGAAGGACCAGATGTAGAATTGTGTCAAATTCAGGGGAGCATGCCATCTGCTGCTGACTACCTTGAATATGCTAGGTTCTCTCTTTCCCTAGGCCCAGCTTGTCTTAGACATCCTACTTTTCTCCCCCCCTTAGGCTTCGTTTACTCCTATTCAACCTGAAGATCTCAGTTTTACATCACCTCTTTCTTCAGAGGCAGGTATTTCTTTTTCACCATTGTATTCCTACTGCCTAGCATGTTATCTGGTACATGATAGGTGCTTAAAAACTATGTGAAATTAATGGCCTACAGGATGGCAACAAGATAGTCCCAAGTTACGCCCAGCTGTGTCAACTCAAAATCAAACCCTTGTCTTCTCTGTCAAAACTAGCTTTCCCTCCACACTTCTTTATCAAGGGACACAACATTCCTTTTTCTTTCTCTGAATTCAAACCCTCTAACAATCTTCGACATATCCCTCCCCTTCTTCTTCTATGCCAGTTACTTAAGAATGTTTGAATCTCTCCTTTATAATGTCTTTTGGATTCTACTTACCTCCATTCTGACCATGCCACTATGCCCTTATAATCTAATACATGAATTATTATAATCATCTCTTAAATGGCCATCCATGTTTCAGACTCCACCAACATTTCAAATGATCCTAAATGTCACTGTTAAACTCATTTTCCTAAAATACCACCTTCATTATGTCATTCATTTGTCTACCAAATCAAGAACAAACGTTCTTATCTTTTTTAAGGGGCCTTCCTAATTGTACCCATGCTAAATCACCACATTATTTTCCATTTACTTCAAAGAATTTTCCTCAAGGTCCCAACAGGTAGAGCATTCAGTCTTACTTCTTCCCTATTCATGACTACCTAACGTTGTAATATGTATAATAAATGAAACATCGTCCACACATCATTCGAAGCTCAGTTCAAATCCCAGTTCCTACATAAAGACATAAGGAGCTCTGCTGGCATAGTGCCTAAGGCACTTGACTGCTAACCAAAAGACTGGCAGTTCAAACCCACCAGCCACTCCTCGGAAGGAAGGTTAGGCAATCTACTTCTGTAGTGATATTGCCTCTGAAACCCAAGGAGAGGTCTCTATGAGTCGGGTCCGACTTGACGGCACATAACAACAACAACAACATAAAAACTTACGTGGCTAGACCACATGAATCTTTCGGTCTTATCATTCTTACCAAAATATTTTGTACAGCTATTTTTATGAATTTCATTGCATATTGTCTTCTATGTTTTCTAAGCACTACTGATGATCTAGGGATAGCATCTTGATGTCAGTGAGCATCTTTACAATTCCTTTTGAATCCATTATGGCACTAGCACAATATTGCACACAGTAGGAGTTCCAGAGACTCTGAAGAATGACTATTAAATCATTCAGATAATATTCCTTGAGTTACCACTACATAGGATCTTTGATGGAGCTGTTGTTAAAGGTACTAACCAGAAGGTCAATGGTTCAAACCCAGCAGCTGCTCCACAGTAGAAAGACGTGGCAGTCTGTTTCTGTAAAGGTTATAGCTTTGGAAACCCTATGGCCCAGTTCTATACTGCCCTATAGGGTCTCCATGAGTCAGAATCAATTTGAGAGAAATGTGATTTGGATTTTAGCCACTACATACCAGGCACTAGGTACACAACAGAAAAAATATATATATATTCCAAGGATGTTGTTTTTGTTGCTATGTGCCGATGATAGACATCAAAAATACAGAAGAAAAAAAATATAATTTCTGTTAGTAGTAAATGTGTAGACCATCTATTAATAAAAAGTTTGTATTAAATCACACTGCCTTGCAAGTGCAAATAGGGGCCCTTTAAATTCCTGTGTTTAATTTAATCATTCTTTCTTCCCTTCAGCACTATCCCCAAACTTTTACTGTTTTTTGGGCATGGATAGACCTTTATTTGTACAAATAAACTTTGGTGAGACTTAATATCTTGAAAGCAGAATGAAACTGAAATATTATTTTAAAGAATTAATTATAATTGAACATAAGCCAAAAGTACATAAAGAAAAAAAGCTCTGGCATGCAACACTGCCAGAATAGAAATAGATTTTGGACTCAGTTCAGTTCCTAGTAAATTAATGTCCAAAAGCATACAGGAGCAAATGTGCACATGTTTGTAATCTCAGCAAAAAAGCCAGGATGCACATGGACCCTAGAAATTCATCTTTCTTTCTCCTCCAGAGGGTTATCTCATCCGTGGTCTCTATATAATGTTTACCAATCATCATGAATTCTCTAAGTCTCCCTGAAGTCTCTGCTTTTTTTTTTTTTTTTTTTTAAGAACTCTGCATACATGATTTTGGAGCATGGTTTTATTGCTACTTCTGATAAGGAGCATATCTTACCCTGGTCTGTATGGTGAAGGAGCCCTTAGGTGTCACAGACAGTTAAATGCTTGGCCACTAACTGAAAGGTTAGAAGTATAAATCCACCCAGAGATGCCTCAGAAGAAAGGTCTAGTGATCACTTCTGAAAAATCAACCATTGAAAATTCTGACCACAATGGGTTGCCATGTATCAAAAATTACCAAACAGTAATGGGTTTGATTTTTTCTTTTTTAACAGAGTTAAAGTGAGACACAATGCGTTCAGATGATCTGTGTTCATAAGGTCATGGCAGGTGATATTCACCGAACAACTTGCATTTATCAAAAGAAGCACATCTGTGTACATATTCATCACATCTTATGAGGTTACTCCTATGTGCCAGACATTGTGTTCGGCTCTGAGGATGCTGAAATTAAATGCCACAGTATGCCACAGTCCCTGCTTAGAAGGAGTTCACAGAATAGTGTAGGTGGTAAAACCTACTATGGTATTGACTGATATGTACAGTACTAGAAATATAAACAAAGAGCCCTAATGGTGCAGTGGTTAAGCTCTAAGCTACCAGGTGAAAGATCGGTGGTTCGAACCCTCCAGCCTCTCCATGGGAGGAAGATGTGGCAATATTCTCTCATAAAGATTACAGCCTTGGAAACACTATGGGGCAGTTCTACTCTGTTCTACATGTAGGGACATGATAAGTTAGAATAGATTGGACAGCAATAACAACAGAAGTATAAATAGCTTTCCTTTCAAGAAATTTTGCAGTTGAAGGAAACTGAACTTCAATGACTCCAGCTCACGTGAGAGAAAGGAGGTCCACCTGTTTGTTCCCGAACAAGTGGGACTCGGTTCTCCTAATACCAGGAGAATGCTCAATCAGCTGCTGCTCTCAAATCTTACAGTCATTTGAAAAAGATCAATTCTGCATTCTGAGATCGAGGCGTTTAAACAAGAACAAATTCATTTAAATGTATGAAACAAGCTTAAAATGTACTGAAATGAGAACAAATTACTTTTAGTTAATAGATTGCAAACTGTGATGATAAATACTGCTGTTTGGTACGTGAGATGCATTACACTATCTGTTGCTCTTCTCTCATTTCCTGATTCTTTCCAGTGTTGTAGGTTCTGCAATTTATTAAATTAACTTCAGGGTTTAGTTCATACTGAACCATCGCCAAATCCTGTGACAGAGAGAAAGATATACAACTGGCTGCATATAAAACTACTGTTAGTGAAACAAATGATTGTCCTTCGGTCATAATATCTGCACACTCTTCTGTGAAAGGTTTCATCCAAGTTGACAAGATTGTTATCATATCAATTTTAGCTTCTCAGTTTGTCTCTGCATATTTACTGAATATATATAAACATGTTTTCTTTTTTAATTGCCTCTATTATTCAAAACTTTGTGTGCATATGTGTGTATATGAGTACCTTTGATATAAGTGTGTGTGTATTGTGTGTGCTTTCAGGATCAAAGTTTATAAGCTCAACAGGACTGTTTGTTTTATCTTCTAAGAAAGCCAAGACTAAATTGGATCACTCTTTATAACTATTATAATGTTGCATTAGACTTATCAATGCAATTTTGCTAATGCTTCTTTTCAAAAAGCACTAATGTTTTCTGATTCCTTCTATGCTTATCTTTTAATGAAGACTGTTTTAACATGATTGTTTCAAGTTTAAGCCACTTAACCTCTTAGGCATTGTTAAGTTTACACAACACTCCCAAACAGCCACAAGTAAAATAAAATGCAGGTATAGTAGCAATTGTAGGAGAAAGAACAGAAAAATATGTGAAAGAAAAGGTGGAATGTCACTTATTCAGGAAAAACAAATAGCATAGCCAATGGTAGTTATTTTTATATTTATAAAGAAATGACATTTAGAAATATAATGATGAGTTCCAAGAGATGTTTTTAAAAGCATAAAGTGAGCTACAGGAATTAGTTTTCCATCTTATTAATTCAATCAAACATTTTTTTTTTTTTCCTTCTTCTCATGAAATATCCAGGTAATTGGGGTAATTTAAAGAAACTTTTTTAATTACCTGGGAAATTACCTCTATCTTCGACCTCAATCTTCTATCTCACTTTGCAGATTAAATAGTCTTTCAAAATAAATAGTGCTATTTCCTCTTGACACTCCTTTAGGGTCATAGTCAGTTCCCTGTGGAGCTGTAAAATTAACCATGTCTAGGATATGTAAGGAGATGCCCAACTTTAAATAAATCTAATTTCCAGATGATTTCCTGCTTTAATCAGGTGATTACTATATCAAATCTTCCTGAATTCTGTTTCCCCAAGCCAAGAAAAATGGAGTAGTTTCCATGGTGACTTCTCCATGTCATCTTTATATTGTTTCAGTAAACTAAACTTATCTTAAACGTTATAAACAAGAGCATTGGTTTAAAAATTATATATGTACATATAAAATATATTTTTTAATCTTATCAATTCTAAGTTAGAATTTCTCAATTTATAAAATCCTTAAATCACTTGTTCCCAACATCTCCTACTTTTTGTCTGTTCATTGGGGCAGAACCATAGTCATTTTCAAGCTATAAGCACATGTACCTGTATAAGCCATACAATTATAAGCCTATTCTTTGGAAAGTAGTATTTGAAGAGTAACAAAAATCATAGTTTATCTGACCTGCATATAAAACCATTCAAGTATACTACATTTATCATATTAAAAATGCATCATTAAAATTTAAAAGCAGGTGCAGTTGCTCAATAAGCTAATGGTATAGTCTGAAGACTCCACTCAAGATTGTATTGTTAAATTCCCAGTTGGATAAAAGAGAAAGCGAAAAACAGAGGGAGGGAATTTGAATGACCTTGCACCAAGGTGGTAGGCCCTAAGATGCTATGTTGTAGGCTGTCGTTGAGCTCCACTCTGAGGCTCTCTCCTGCACTGCATTCTGACTGCCGAGAATGAAAGTGTCCTTTCTAAACACATGAGCCTGAAATTACCCACTTCACCTCAGAACCAAATCCTCTGTGGATCTCTACATGTGTGTGAGTGTGAGGGCCTGTATCTATAGGATGAATTTATGGACTGTTTACTTATGTGCACCAATGTCTCCATACTTGTCAGAGAAGTTGTTGTAGAAATGGCATAAAGAAATTTAACGACAAAAGACGAGTGGAAGAAAATGTAACCTTCATAGGAGTCCTGTCAATCTATAAACTATTTAATGGCCACCTTTATTACTGGTTGGTTTATTCACCTCACATCATCTTGGGAAGAGCTAGGCAAGGTTCTGAAAATCTATTAATTAGTTTCCTCTAGCAAATATTAA
>NW_006921799.1:5728174-5744366 GCF_000298275.1 Orycteropus afer afer | reverse complement strand
TGGTAACAAGAAAAACACAAAATAATAATTAATATAGCTTTAACCTAAAATATTTTTAGGAGAGATGACCACAGAATAGCAATTAAAAGAAGGAGATTTAAAAAAAAAAAAAAAAGTCAGCAATTGCTTTGTTACACCTTGGGCCGTTTTTTAAAAGTTGTGAGTATAGCATAAAATAGCTTGTATATCTATAAAGTTTTGTGGGATGGCACTTTCCTTGATAGATATTTTTAACACTTTATGGAAAGAAGCATGGTTCCTCTCGCTCTAATATTACTACAATACAGAACAAATCTGTGAACTAGAAAGAAATACATCCCCTTAAATATTTATTTGCAGTAGTATAGTCCTTTCAGGCAATCAACAACTACCCATAATTATTAGAAATAAAGAAATAATAATAAAATATATTTTAAATAACTGTATTAGCCAAATCATTGAAGATACCATTTCTCAGTTTTGCATAAATCAGTCCATATTAGATTCCAAAATACTAGAGACATCTCTCAGGGCTAATAGCCACAAACATCTGATACCCTTAAATGTTATTTGAAGTAAATCTTTTTCCCAGGTAACCTACTACTGTATTTTTGCTTTGTATTTAAGATTTAAAAATTTTGGGAAACTGTTTCTTTTCCTTCTCATCTATCACATTTTGTTGATCTTTTCAGATTCTTCCCCCTCTTGTTGTTCTCTGTAAGAAAGTATTCAGTTGCCTTATAAGCTTGTCTAATACCCTATGTGTCTTAATTTGCAAGTCTTGTGAAATATTTATGTATATACTTTCTTAAAGTAAGAGATTTAAGAGGTATGTAACTTGAAAAATAACCCTCAATAGATACATTTTGTTCTAGACATTAGCATCTCTTGCTTTCTAATACTGAACACTCCAACAATGACAATAACACCATTTTCTCTATACAACTTGATATCCATCTATACAGGTATCTCAATCCTGATGTTCCTGATTACTCTCTCAAAACAACCATACAGGTTTCATGGTGTTTGTGTTGTTTCGTATAGGAAACAAATGTACCACAGAATGTGAAAAGTTAGAGATTGAGTGATTTTTTTCTTCCAATTAGGTGTCTTTGTTGGCTGTTGTCTTTGATAGGGATTAGAGTTTCAGAAACTCATAGTAATTGGTGATAATTGCTCTTACTCACCTGTGATTATTTAACCACAATAAAATGAGATCTGCACGGAAAGAGGATGGACTGAATGAACTAGCATGTATTCAGTCACTCACTGTGTGCTTTTTATTTGTTTGTATGTTGTTGTTGCATGCCATTGCATCAATTCTGACTTTTAATAACACTGTAAGATAGAAGAGAACTGCCCCCATAGGGTTTCTAAGGCTGTAATCTTGATGAGAGCAGATCATCAAATCTTTTCTCCCATAGAGCCACTGGTGGGTTTGAACCACTACCTTTTGGTTAGCAGCTAAGCTCTTAACCATTGCACCACCAGAGCACCTTGTTTGTTTGTTTAATAAACAATAATTTAGCATTTTTGAATAGCCTGACACTACAAGATACTTGTTTTTATATATAATCCAAGCAAGTAACAGAAGCCTGAAGGAAGAGAAGCAGAAATTCTCATTTCATGTTGTGAAGTAAATTTTAAAAAGAAATTATTCACAGAAGTATGGGCAAAGTTAAAAAAATACAACTGATTTTTCAGTCCTCCAAGACCAGACACAGTGTAAAGAAAACCATTGATTGTTCTCACCATTTAGCTTGAAGGGACAAGTAGAAAAAAAAAAAAAATGGTATGTCAGAATTTGGTTAGAACTGGAGCCACAAGAGTATAGAGAAGAAATGACTCACAAAAGGATCTGTTGTCATGGAGAAATGCAGCTATGGCAACGAAGTTAACAAGCAATGAGATACTAGTTCTTAAACTTCTTCTTCTGCCTGTCATGTCTTCACATTGGTTGGACTTCTGCTTCACATTGGTTGGACTCTGTGGGATGCTAGGGAGAAGGGAGCTCAGTGACATAGTCCACAGGGATCAGCCTTCCAAGGCACAGAGCAGGACAGAGAAGGGCAGAGAATGGTTGGAGGGGACTAGCAATTGAGAAGGATCAAGGAGCTCTGGTGGCATAGTGTCTAAGGCATTTGACTGTTAACCAGAAGGCTGGTGGTTCAAACCCACCAGCCACTTCTCAGAGGAAGGTTGGACAATCTACTTCCGTATCAACTGCCTTGGAAACCCAAGGAGGGGTCACTATGAGTCAGATCCCACTCGATGGCAGCATGTTGTGTTGAATAGGGTGCTGAAAGTAGAACAAGAATAATAAAAGGAGCTCACAGATTAGCCAGGTAGTTGGATAAAAAAAAAAAAAGAAATATTAGTAGGTAATTATAATAGTGTGTGAAAATGCTATATTAGATGAAATTTCTCAGTATGATGATGACACAAAATAGGTAGAAATCAATTCCCATTGCTGGAGTCCAAGTCAGCTTCACAGAGAACCAGAGCCAGCAGAACCAGGAGCATGCTGATCTGAGTTCTCTCCATAGCCACAGCAAATGAACGAGCTTCACTGTTATGTCATGGGTGTGAAATTACAATGTGCACAAATATAAAAGCCTGCACTTTGTACTCTTTAAAAGTATATTTGATTTCTTCATTTAAAATATTTAAATATTTCTATGATGCCCGAAATCTTGTTAAAGATATAAACAGATGGAAGACTTGAAGGATGCTTTGGGAACACACAGTGAATATATTGTGTGTCATCAAAGATGTTTTCTTTCGGGAAGCAAAAATAAATGGGACTTAAGGGATAACTAAAACTTATTCAGTGGAAGTAAGAAGGAGAAATATCCGAGGAGAAGGTATAGGCAAAGGTGTGGAGGTGAGAGAGAGCATGGTAAACTCAGAAAACTGAAAAGAGTTTGAGAAGAACAAAGGACACTGAGTAAGTGTCCATATTAATTGAGCACTTACTGTATGCTCGACATTTCTGGTTTGTCCTACTTAATTTAACAAACAAAACCATTGATGGTCAAAAGGTGAAAACAAACCAAGTGTCCATCAACATAAGAATGAATAAACAAAAGGGAATAGATATACATAATGGAATATTATGAAGTCATAAAGAGAAATTAAGTTCTAATGCATGGTACAACATAGATGAACCGTAAAAGCATTATGCTTAGTTTAAATAAGTCAGACAGTAAAGGACACATATTTTATGATCCTATTTATATGAGTCGGGGCCGACTCGATGGCAAATAACAACATTTATATAAAATATCTAGAAGAGGCAAATTCATAGATATAAAATTTATTGGTGGTTATCAGGAGCTAAGAGGAAGGAATGGGAGTTATGACTGAAAGGGTACTGTGTTTCTCTATGGGATGACGTAAAATTTAGTAAATAGGTAGTAGTGATGGTTACCTAACAAGGTGAATGCAATTAATGCCACTGAATTACACACTTAAAAATAGTTTAAATGACAGGCAAGAGTACTACTATTGTCAACATTTAGTGGAGACAAAGAACCAAGAGGCAAGTGTGCTCAAATTCACACAACGATAAGACGCCATATTCCTACCTAGACAGTCAGACTCTGTAGTGTGTGAACTTAAGCACTAAAAAAAAAAGAAAAAAAAACCTCACTGACGTCGAGTCACATCCAATTCACAACTCATAGCGACCCCTCCTTGGGTTTCCGAGGCAGTATCACTATGAAAGTAGATTGCCCAATCTTTCTTCTGAGGAATGACTCATGGGTTTGAACTGCCAGCTTTCTGGTTAGCAGTCAAATGCTTTAGGCACTATGCCACCACTACTACCAGTTATTTAGTTGGGGTGTGGTTAGGAGAGAGATAGTCATACAGAAGTGATGAAATAAGTCACTAGAGATGGAAACAGACCTGAATAGGCAAGGCTCAGGGAATTTGCACATTCTCTTCTCTGTGGAAAATGTTGATCTACTAAAGAGTTTAAACAAGAAAGTGTTTCATCCCTCAAGCTCAGGATATAACCAGGAAAAAGCGACAAGACCTTTGGCATTGGTTAGACCAGGACTGTACTTTTTTCTTGCTGATGGGTTATTGCTGTTACAAACTTACCCTCTATGATCTGACAGAATCAGACCAATTTACGATAGCTCTTTGGCCCCATCCTCTTGTGATTTCTCAGTAGCCACATTTGACTGAGGTAGCCCCATTCTCAAGGTCAGCAACCTACAAACTTGATGCTCAGTTCATCCAGTCCTCTCTGCAGGTATCTCTCCAGGTATTAGCCAAGCCAGAAGCTTGGACTCAGGGATGGATTCTGCGTTCATAATCTCTTAGTTAAAAAACTCTTTTTTTTTTTTTTTTTTAATGTTATGTTTTGTTTTGTTTCCTCACCACATAGAAGCAACTGGAAAGGGGCAAGTCTGTAACAGTGAAGTGGTTAGGAAGGTATTGTGGTGGTTTAGGAGATTGCAGTCAGTGGCCTGACTTCATATGCTGACGGTAAGTTTCTAAAGAAGTAGACAGACCCAAGGGTAGATAGGTGGTAGGTTTTCAGTGTTTGGTAATTGAGTTGATGTCGTGGGTGAGAGACTAGCAACATTCATTAAAGTAAAATGAAGATTATGAGTAAACAGTGTAGTGAAACTGCCTAAAATGTGAGTATACACCAGGAGATAAATTAAGCCAAGAAGCAGAATGACATTTTAGACAGACCCTTCTATGTAATTACAAGAAAGTTAAATATGCACTGATATGTAGTGGTTAAATACATAGATTTTCATCCAGATGGTATGGGTTCAAACCCTAGTTTTGTAGTTTATTGACTGGGTGTCCTGGCAGATCATTCATCATTCCTATTCTTCAATTTCTTCATTGACAAAATAGGGAAGATAATAATGCTACCTACCTCTTAAGTTCCTGGGTAGAATTAAATGAGTTCATGGAAGTGAAATGCATGGAGTGCTACCTCATAAATACTATGTAAAATTTAAGCATTTACTATTATTAATTTTTATCCTTCTTAAAATGAAAGTTTTAAGGGAAAAATGATTATATGTCAACAGAAGGAGATTGAAAATGAGGTGATTGAATTTAAGAAAGAAATACTAAAACTAAGAAAAGAAATTATAATCTAGAATGGCAAATACACAGATATTGACAATATTTTGGCTTTAAAACTTAAAATATCTATGTTTTTAATTTTCACTATGACAAATGCATATAATTTTTTCTCATGTTATATATATGCAGTTACAGAAAATCATGTTTCAGATCTTTATACATGTCTTATCTTAAATGTACACTGTGAGGCCTTTCTTTTCATAAATTCTTTTCCTCAACCTCCATCAATAAAACGAATGACTAGAAGAGTCAAGTCATAATCAGTGAAGACACTAAAGCGTCATATTTTGAGGTCAGGACTCCCTTTAGATTGCCCAGTCTTGCTTCCACAGAGTGGCTAGTAGGTTTGAACCACCAACCTTCTGGTTAGCAGTCAGATGCCTTAGGCACTGTGTTACCAGAGCTCATTTCATCAATGGTGGTTGTTAGGTGTCATCGAGTTGTCTCTGACCCAGCGACTCTATGCATAGCAGAACAGAATACTGCCCTGTCCTGTATCAGCGCCAGGATACTTGCTATACCTGAGCCCATTGTTGCAGCCACTGTGTCAATCCGTCTCTCTGAGGGTCTTCCCCTTTGTTGCTGACCTTCCACTTTACCAAGCATGATATCCTTCTCCAGGGAATGGTTCCTCCTGACCACATGACCAAAGTAGGTGAGATGAAGTCTGGCCATTTTCACTTCCAAAGAACATTCCAGTTACACTTCTTCCAGGACAGACCTGTTAATCCTTTTAGCCATCCATGGTACTCTTGACATTCTTCTCCAACACCACAACTCAAAAGCATCAACTCTGCTTCAGTCTTCCTTATTCATTGTCCAGCTCTCACATGCATAAGAAGTGATTGAAAATACCTTGGCTTGGATCAGGCACACCATAAACTTCAAAGAGACATCTTTGCTTTTCAACACTTGAGAGAGGTCTTTTGCAGCAGATTTGCCCAATGCAGTACGTCTTCTGATGTCCTGACTAGTGCTTCCATTGGTGTTGATTATAGAACCAGATAAAATTAAGTCTTTGACAACTTCTCTCTTTTGTCCATCCATCATGAAGCTGTTTATTGGATCAGTTGTAAGGATTTTTGTTTTCTTTATGTTGTTGTTGTTGTTATGTGCCGTCGAGTCGGCCCCGACTCATAGCGACCCCTCCTTGGGTTTCCGAGGCAGTATCACTACGGAAGTAGGATTGCCCAACCTTCCTTCCGAGGAGTGGCTGGTGGGTTTGAACTGCCAGCCTTCTGGTTAGCAGTCAAGTGCTTTAGCCACTATACTACCAGAGCTCCTTGTTTTCTTTATACTGAGGTGTAATCATACTGCAGACTGTAGTCTTTCATCATCATCAGTAAGTGCTTCACATCATCCTCACTTTCAAGAAGTAAAGTTGTGTCATCTGCATGTTGCAAGGTGTTAATGAGTATTCCTCCAATCCTGATGCCATGTTCTTATGTAGTCCAGCTTCTCAGATTATTTGCTCAGTATACAAATTGAATAGGTATGGTGAAAGGATGCAACACTGACACACTCCCTTCCTGATTTTAAACCATGCAGTGTCCCCTTGTTCTGTTCAGACAACAGCCTCCTTGTCTATGTACAGGTTTCTTACGAGCACAATTAAGAGTTCTGGAATTCCTATTCTTCTCAATGTTATCCATAATTTGCTATGATGCACACAATTGAATGCTTTTGCATACTCAATAAAACATAAACAAACATCATTCTGGTATTCTTCGCTTTCAGCTAAGATCCATTTGACCTCAGCTATGATATCCCTCATTCTATGTCCTCTTCTGAATCCAGCCTGCATTTCTGGAAGCTCTCTGTCAATATACTGCTGCAACCATTTTTGGATTATCTTCAGTAAGATTTTACTTGCATGAGACATTAATGATATTGTTCGATAATTTCCACATTCTGTGGAATCACCTTTCTTTGGATGGGTAAAAATACAGATCTCTTCCAGTCAGTTGTCCAGGTAGCTCTCTACCAAATCTCTTGGCATAGCCAAATGAGTGCCTCCAGCATGGCATCCATTTGTTGAAACATCTCAATAGATATTCCGCCAATTCCTAGAGCCTTGTTCTTCGTGAATTCTTTCAGTGCCACCTTGAATCTTCCTTCAATACCATTGGTTCTTGATCATATGCCACCTCCTGAAATGGATGAACATCAACCAATTCTTTTTGGTACAGTTACTCTGTGTATTCTTCCATCTTCTTTTGATGTTTCCTGAATCATTCAATATTTTGCCCATAGAATCTTTCAATTTTGCAACTTGAAGCTTAAATTTTTCTTTCCATTCTTTCAGCTTGAGAAATGCTGAGCATGTTCTTCATCTCTTTTTGTTTCCTAACTCCAGGTATTTGCATATTTCATTATAATAATTGCCTTTGTCTTCTTAAGCTGCTCTTTGAAATCTTCTGTTCAGCTCTTTTATCTTGTCATTTCTTCCATTTGCTTTAGCTACTCTGCATTCAAGGGAAAGTTTCAGAGTCTCTTCTGACAACCATTTGGCTCTGTTCTTCCTTTCTTGTCTTTTTAATGACCTCTTGCTTTCTTCATGGATGATGTTCTTAATGTCATCCAACAATTCTTCAGGTTTTTGGTCACTGGTGTTCAATGCATCAAATCTATTATTTAGATGGTCTCTAAATTCAGGAGAGATATTATCAAGGTCATATTTTGGCTCTTGTGGACTTATTTTAATTATTTTTAACTTCAGTTTGAACTTGGCATATGAGCAGTTGATGATCTTTTCCTCAATCAGCTCCTGGCTTTGTTTTAGGTGAAGATAATTGAATTTCTCCATTGCCTCTTGCCACAGATCTAGTCAATCTGATTCCTGTGTATTCCATCTAGCAAAGTCCACATGTATAGCCATCGTTTATGTTGTTGAAAAAAGGTATTTGCAATGAATAAGTCGTTGGTCTTGCAAAATTTTATCATGCTATCTCTAGTGTTATTTCCATCACCAAGGCCTTATTTTCCAACTATTGATGAATATTATTCATAAATAATTTATTCATCAATATTGATGAATAATCTTCATCAATGGTAGCTTACTAAATTATTCTATATTCATCTTTTCAATATAGATTTAGCAATAAGCAAAATCAATAGTTTTCATGTTAAACAAATATTTCTCATTAAGACATTTCTAAGATAACAAGTGCATCATTTGTTTTTTACATGAAAAACATTGTCAGTTCCAACCATAGCCTCTTTTGAATGAAATTTGTTTATCATTCTTAAAACACATCATAAAAGGATGTCATGTATTTTATTGATAATATCTTATTTTGAATTTTCCTTGAAATTATTATCTGTTAAAAAATGAGAAAAATGGTTACTTTTGTCTACTCTTTATCTCATCTATTTTAATGTATCTTTCACTTGTATGTATATTTTAATTGTAGAAAATTGTTTTATTTGTATTTTTCTATGATATTATTTAGTCTTAGATTCATATCTGAGTTTAATCAAGAGTTTTTAAAAACTGTTAAGCTGGTTTCAATTCATCATAAAAATTTGATACTCTTACTTATCTAGTGCTACTATAACAAAAATACCACATGTGGGTGACTTTAACAAGCAGAAATTCATTTTCTCACAGTTTAGTAAGCCAGAAGTTCAAGTTCTGGACATCTGCTAGAGGAAAGCTTTCTCTGTTGGCTCTGCGAGCAAGTCTTTGTAATATTTCACCTTGGATTTCTTAGTTTTTTGGTTATCTTTAGGTGGCTTGACATCTATTTTCCTCCATCTCTGCTTGCTTGCTTAATCTGCTCATTAGTATCTGAAATGAGATTGATTTAAGAGACACACTGCACTAATACCACCACATTAACACAACAAAGAAAATCTATTCCCAAATGGGATTATAACCACAGATATAAACCAAAATTAAACCCCTTGCTGTAGAGTCTATTCTAGTTAATAATGTCACCATAGGACAGAATAGAACTGCCCCATAGAGTTTCCAAATAGACCACCATATCTTTCTCCCACAGAGCAGCTGGTGGGTTTAAACCTCAGACCTTTCAGTCAGCTGCCAAGTCCTTAACCGCTGTGCCATCAGAGCTCCTCACCCAGGTATAGGGGTTAAGATTTGCAACACATATGTTTTGGGAGTACAATTCAATTCCTAACACCGGCTTTTATGCATTCTTATATAAAAATGTTAATAATACAAAACCATGTGTAACCATAATATTTTTTTAAATAGACCATGATTATTATTTTCCCAATATTTTAACACACTGTGCATTTTAATATATGTGTGTGTGCTTGAAATTTAAGAAGGATTGGGATACTCACTTGATCTTTGTCAAAAATATTTTTGAAAAATTTTGTACATATTTTAGCACCCAAAAGAATTTACTGTTTGTTTATGTATTATACTAAGTACTCCACAAATTAAGTTAAACATGTTACCTGATTTTCAGTGTAATTAAGGAAAAATAAGGACATAAAGCTCTAGAATATTAAGTGAATACATAAAGAGAATAGTGTGAATTGTGAGTAAAAAATGTTTATGGGGATAAATATACTTGGGCTGCAAGTAAAGAGCACTGATAAATACTAATGGAGGAAACTGATCAATCAAGACTTTCTGAGGAGGCAAGTTTGCTTGAGATGTGTGAGTCAAAGAAAAGGGGAAAGCTTACTGGACTTATTTTCTTTTTTAGTGGTCTTTGAATTCATGTGAGTGGATGAGATCACCCAGGCAGAGTGTGAATTGAGTTTGAATTGAGAAGCCAAAGAGACCAATGAGGTAGCCCTGGGAAGAGATGTTTTTTAAAAGTAAACAGAGACAGTAAAGAAACTGAAGAAATTGCGGAGGAGTAACCAATTAGACAAGAGTTCTAGTAGCGTAATGCCTAAGGCACTTGACGGCTAACCAGAAGGCTGGCGGTTCAAACCTACCTCCTAGGAAGGAAGATGGGGCAATCTACTTCCGCAGTGATACTGCCTCGGAAACCCAAGGAGGGGCCATTATGAGTCCAGGCTAACTCAACAGCACATAATAACATAACAACCAAAGAGACAGTGTAAAATTCAGAAGTACCAGGGTGGCAAAGGAAAGAAAGGTCTCTGAAGGGATCGGTACAGAAGATCCTGGATAGAGTGAGAGAATAATGTGAAACAAAACTCAAAATCATGACAAAGACCAGGTCTACTTGTCTGATAGAGCCTGATGAGACCCTCGAGACTATGGCCCCTAGATATCCTTCAGGTCTGGAACTGAACTCACTCCTGTGGCTTCCTGCCAAACAAGAAACAGGCATATAGTGTGAACATTTACATCAGGTAGATACACTCCTTACAGCGATCAATCCCGGGAGGACAGGATGGCAGTGTTTGCACAGGAAGACAGTTTAGTGGACAGGAATAATAGGAAAGAAGGGCACAGGAATGAAGTAACTATGTGGAGGAAGTGGAAAGAGCATGATGGGAAACTGTGGTAATGTTGTGAAACAAAATGTATGTGAACTGCTGTATAGAAAATGAATTTGCTCTGTAAACTTTCACCCAAATCACAACGATTTTGTTTTTAAAAAAAAAAAGAAGACAGGTTTTTGAAAAATAGCAGGTATTCAGTAATGCCACAGAAAATGCAAGGGCAGAAATTTGTCCACTGTTGGATAATTAGGAGGATAGTGGTGACCTTTACCAGAGCAAAGAGAAATTGGTACTGTTAGAAGCTGTACTCCAGGATGATCAGCACTGATGTTTATTGATGATTAAAAGTGGGAAAATATAAACAGCTGTTATGAACTATTATCTCTAGAAATTTGGCTGTGAATGGAAGAGAATAAGGAGCTCTGGTAGTTCTGTGGTTAAGACAATGGGTTGCTAACCAAAAGGTCAGTGATTTGAACCCACCGGCTGCTCCACAGAACAAAGATGAGGCTTTAAGTAAATAGTACTTATATATTTTAATAGAGATGAAGCAATCACTTCCATAAAGATTTACGGCCTTGGAAACCCTATGGAGGTCACTATGATTTGGAATTGACTCGATAATAGAGGGTATGGTTCTGGTTGGAAGAATGTAATTGGAGATAAGAATGGGGACATAACTTTAAAGTAAACACAAGGTCACAATTATGGTACCAAACAGTATTATTGACCATCTTCAAAGTTCTTTCAAAAGGAAGTACCTAAAAATGTCCCATTTGAAATCAAAACCTTATGCATTGGGCTACTTGGAACCCCTTCTAGTCTCCAGATTGCATGAGTTAATACTGTACTTCTATCCTGCTTTGGTTGCTTTTACTATTGTTACTGTGCAACATTACCAATTTCTTTTCTTTCCAGTGTATGTTAATTTAGTCACATGTGAGGTCACTTGGTCCTCCCCCCCTCTTCTGATATGTGCTATTGTCCTCTATATTGTTAACTTCTGCTTTAACAGTGTCTTTCTGAAATTGAGGAAAACACCTTTTACCCTATATTGTTCTGGCTTTATTGATGTATGGACAGAGTAGCTGATATTATTTTGTGTGTGTGTGTATGATAATAATGGTATATTATTTATAAACCTTCTCTTCTCAGGCCTTGAACACAAGATATTGGAGAAAAGAATAAAAGCTAGTGCTTCAATTAGATAGTGACTCACAGCAAACTTAAAGGAAAAATAGAACTACCCCCATAGTGTTTCCCAGGCTATAAATCTTTACAGAAGCAAATTAACACATCTTTCTCCCATGAAGCAGCTGATGGGTTCAAACAGCCAACCTTTTGATTAGTGGCCACACACTTTAACCACTACACCACTAGGGCCCCTAGGAGGAAAGGGTAGAGATCAAGAACAACCTGAGTGGCACACACACACAATCAGTATGGAGGTGGCAGAAGATTTGGATAAGCCTGTTAGAAATCTCAACCATATGACCTAAAGAGTGCAAATTGTAAATGGCTGAGGATGGATCAATTGAAGAACAATTATGCATTTCTTGGGTTTTGTTAAATAAGTATATGTTAAGTGTCTATTACTTTGTAAGGAGAATTAGGAAGAAAGCAATTTCTCAGTAAATGTACTACAGCACCTAACACATTGAAGTGAGTCAGCCCCACATATTTGAAGACTAATCTACATTAAAAACCAAATGTGATATTGACTGATTGAGTAAATTAAAGTACAATAATGAAATATTCTGCCAATAAAGTCACAGAAGTAAACCAAGGTTTATATATGCCCAACACTTCGTGAGAATTTTAGAATCGTCATTTAATAGACTGTTAAAACAATATCAGTTCATTTTCATTAAAATGCTGAATCAAATCTTGTTAGTTTTTTAATCAAAGTGAATTAAATGTTTACTTTTAAAAATATCTTGTCATTATTCACTAAAGAAAATTAACTGTTTCATTATTTATCATTAGTGGCTTATTTATGTAACATGACTGGTTGACATGTTTTGCTTTCCATCTTTGAAAAATTAACAATGAATTAGATTTTTTGCAAGTCCCAGAACCTTATATTTAGATGTGAAGTACTTCACAGAATCTGTTGTATAATATTCTTTCTAAATAAATCTTAAGTAAACATTATTTAGTATTTTCTTACTGACATCTTTTTATATTTTTAATTAAAATTCTTATTGAGATGATTTATTCTTTACTAATTAAAAATGAAGAAGATCATAATGCAAACAAATGCAGTGCAATACCATTGAGTCGGATCCCACTCGTAATGACCCCTCCTTGGGATTCTGAGACAGTATCTCTACAGAAGTAGGTTATCCAGTCTTCCTTCTGAGGAGTGGCTAGTGGATTTGAACCGCCAGCCTTCTGGTTAGCAGTCAAATGCCTTAGGCACTATGCCACCAGAGTTCCTGTAAGAAGATCATAAGTTTATTAATTGATAGATCTGCAATGTGAAACTGAGTAAATTCTACATCATATGCAAACGTAAAATAGATTTATATAATCTAACAAATTTACCAAGGAAATTTAATGGTATACCCTAAAGATTACTGTAAACCAAAGAATATTATAAACCAAATTTCATTGTAAACCAAGATGCTCTTTGCAACTCACACATACACAAAAATACATTTGCAATTTATAAGCCATTCTAATCCTATAAATGTACATAAGTAGTTTTACAGTATATGTAAGAATAAACCCATTGAAATCATATCAATTCCAATTCATAGTGACCCTACAGAACACAGTAGAACTGCCCAATAGTGTTTCCAAGGTTGTAAATCTTTATGGAAGCAAACTGCCTCATCTTTCTCCTGCAGGGAGGCTGATGGTTTCAAACCACTGACCTTTTGGTTAGCAGCCAAATGACTTAACCACTGTACCTCCAGAGCTCCTTAAAAAGTATGGTACAGTATAAAAAATATAGTAAAGTATAAAAAAAAGATAATTGCAGTATTACAGTATAAAAATGGTGGTCCAACAGCATATGGAAATTATTAAACAATATCATCAATATCACATGCAAGTAAACTTTTGCTGAAGATAATTAAAAAAATGATTGCAGAAGTATATCATCAGGGAACTGCCAGAAATTCAAGAAGAGGATGTGGAATTTAGATTAAATTTAGAAGAGGATGTGGAATCAGGGATATCACTGCTAATGTCACGTGGATCTTTGCTGAAAGCAGAAAATACCAGAAAGATGTTTACCTGTATTTTCTTGACTATGTAAAGGCCTTGACTGTGTGGATCATAGCAAATTATTGATAACTTTGCAAAGAATGGGGATTCTAGAACACATAATTGTGTCCATGCATAACACGTACATACACTAAGAGGCAATTGTTTAAACAGAACAAGGGTATACTGCAGGGTTTAAAGTCAGCAAAGGTGTATGTCAGGGCTGTATCCTTTCACCATTACTCAATCCCTATGCTGTGCAAATAATCCAAGAAGCTGGGCTATATGAAGGAAAACACCATCAAGATTGGAAGAAGACTCATTAACAACTTGTAAAATGCAGATGACACAATCTTGATGGCTGAAAGCAAAGAGAACTTGAAGCACTTCCCGATGAAGATCAAAGCTTTCAGTGTGGATTACACCTCAACACAAAGAAAACAAAAATTGTCACAAATGAACAAATAAACAACATTACAATAAATGGGAAAAACATTGAAGTTGTCCAAAATTTCATTTTATTGCATCCACAATCAACACCCATAGAAGTAGCAAATAAGAAATCAAATTACATATTGCATTGGACCAATCTGCTGTAAAAGACCTCTTTAAAATTTTCAAGAGCAAAGACGTCATTGCCAGGACTGAGGTGTGCTTGACTCAAGCCATGTGTTTTCAACCGTCTCATCTGCGTGTGAAAACTGGACAATGAGCAAAAAAGACAGAAAAAAGAATTAATACATTCAAAATTTGGTATTGGTGATGAATATTGAAAAGACCATACACTGCCAGAATGAACAAATCTGCCTTGGAAGAAGTACAGTCAGAACGCTCCTTAGAAGGGAGTATGGTGAAACTTTATCTCATATACTTTGGAAATCTTATCAGGAGAGTCCAGTCTCTGAAGAAAGACACCATGTTTGGCAAAGCAGAATGTCAGTGAAAAAGAAGACCCTCAATGAAATGAATTGGCACTGTGACTATAACAGTGGTCTGAAACATAGCAAAGATCATATGGATGGTACAGGATATGGCAGCATTTCATTCTGTTGGACAAAAAGTCACTAGGAATTAGAAACATCCTCACAGCACCTAACAACAACAAGAAATTTACCAAGGAAATTTAATGATACACAGTAAGGTTAATTTTGCTACCCACATAACATAAAACTTTCATTGTAAACTAAGACACTCTGCTACTCACACACACACAAAAACATATTATCAACTTACAAATCACTGTAATCCTACAAATATTCATAAGTAGTTTTAGAATATAAAAAACACATAACAGTTTTCTCCAATGAAATTATTAATTTTTAACCACAAAACCCAACTAAATTCCATCACTCACGAAACTTAAAAGTCTAAAATCCTAATGCTCACAAAGGTTAATGTCTTGCACTGAATTCAAATTCTACATAGATGCATACATTCTCTGGATTGGAGTGTATGTTGATCATGCCAGTGTTATGTTCACATGAGGTCCAATGTCCTAGAAATTTTACTTCCCATTTTTATACTTTTTCCTGTTTTAATATTATGTAATTCGACTCACATATGCCTAAGGCATTTGACTGCTAACCAGAAGCCTGGTGATTCAAACCCACCAGCCACTTCTCAGTAGGAAGGTTGGGCAATCTACTTCTATAGAGTCACCACCTCAGTAACCCAAGGAGGCATTGCTATGAGTAGGAAACAACTCGGCGGCAGTGAGTTTGTTTTTTTTTGGTTTTATACTTTAGAAGTAATTTTTGTTCTTAGATGTCATTGAGTTGACTCTGACCCATGGTAAACTTAAATACCATGTAGAATAGTGTGTTGCCCAGTTCTGAGTCATCCCCACACTTGCCAGCATGTTTAAGTCCGCTACTGCAAGTATTGTGCCAAGCCATCTTATGAAGTGTCTCCCTTGCCCTCTCTGATTCTGATTCTCTATTTCACCAAACATAATGTCTTCCTCTAGGGATTGCAAGGGAATCAAGACAATGTTCTTCTGTGACTTGTAAGGTTTTCATTGGCTAGTTTTCAGATGTAGATCACTAGGCCTTCTTCCTAATCTGTCTTAGTCTGGAAGTTCTACCTACGCCTGTCTACCATGGGTGATCCTACTGGTGATTGCAATACAAATGCTGTAGCTTCCACCATCATAACATACAAGCCCCAACCGTAAGACAAATTGACAGAAAGTTGGTAAATTTTACATGATACCTAATTTTTTTAGGATAAGTAAGTGTTGTTGTTCTTGTTGTTGTTGTTATTTGCCATCGAGTCTGACCTGACTCATAGTGACCCCTCCTTGGGTTGTCGAGGCCGTATCACTGTTGTTGTTGTTGTTGTTAAGTGCCGTCGAGTCGTTTCCGACTCATAGCGACCCCATGCACAGCAGAACGAAACAGTGCCTGATCCCGCGCCAGCCCCACAATCCCTGCTATACTTGAGCTCATCATCGCAGCCACCGTATCAATCCATCTCCTTGAAGGCC
>NW_006921799.1:5720159-5724904 GCF_000298275.1 Orycteropus afer afer | reverse complement strand
TCCGGCCTGCTACTCTGGCGTCCCTGCATTGTCTCTCCTCCGCCGTATCACTATGGAAGTAGATTGCCCAACCTTCCTTCTGAGGAGTGGCTGGTGTGTTTGAACCGCCAGCCTTCTGGTTAGCAGTCAAGTGCCTTAGGCACTATGCTACCAGAGCTCCTAGTAAGTGTTAGTTAAATTAAAATATTGTGATTGTGGGTCTTTTAATCAAAATCAAGGTCTATTGCTAGGGAATATTGAAATGGGGCTGTATGACTTTACAGTCATCCAGCAGAAGGGTAGTTCAGTTACGTAGATAACTTACTATTTATTTTTTCTGTTATCAGTGTAGCAATATGTTTGGAAGAATTGTTTAATAAAATAATTGAGTGCAGAGTCTTTCTTTCTAATTGTCTTAAATGAATTCTTTAGATCAAAGAAAAAAAATCAAAACTTGTAGAACAAATGAATTAGTTGAGAAATTAATTAGGTCATGTTTCTACTTTTAAAAGTCAAGTTTCACTTTAGTGAGTCTGTGAAACTTTTTGGAAAGAAATATGTATAATCAGGCTGAAGATACTAATGAAATTGTCTCTGAAATTTTTGGAAACATTTTACATATTTTATCAAAGGTTTACCAGATACTATAAGGCAATAAAAGAAAAAATAGATGAAATAATGATGGAATATTTTATATGAATTTCTGTGGAAGAAAAAGATCACTGACTTATTAATCTACCAAATATTTTCTGTATTACCTTTTAGATTGAAATGCTTAGTTCCTAAAGATTTCACATTTAGAAATTTTTCAACTCTTATAAATACTAATCACATAACAAAAGTATAAGAAGGTATGCTTTGTTCCCAGACTGGATAATATTTCACTCATATTTTTTGCTGATTTCTTTCTATCTTTCTTAAATTTTTGCTTCACAATACTGCATGAAAGTAAATAAATGAGACACTGTAGAAATATTTTGCAGCCCTGTAAAATACTTTTACAAGGTTTTTTTTGTTTGTTTGTTTTGTTTTTTACTTTTTAAGAATGCAACTAGAATGTTATTCTTACTTGCTTAATTAAGGACATACATCACAACTATTTTTTTTTAGTCAGCTTCATGATGCTTAGGATTAGAATGCTTATCTCAGATATGAAGATCAACATTATGGTATGCAAAGAGTTAGAGCTGTTATTAAGGAAAAAAGAAAGAGTGGGAGTCAGGAAGGGAAGAAAAGAAAGAGTTATTTCTTTTCAAAATATCTACAGGCATACCTTGGAGATATTATGGGGGTTTCAGACCACCACAATAATTTGCATACTGCTCACAAAAATTGTGAGCCACACAATTTTTTCAGCTTCCCAGTGCACATAAAAGCTATGTCTACATTATCCTGTAATTCAACAGCATATGAAAAAATTTGAAATATTGTGAGAATCACCAAAATGTGTCACAGAGACACAATGAGCACATGCTGTTGGAAAAAATGGTGCCAATAGACCTGCTCAACACAGGTTTGTTGCAAACCTTCCATTTGTAAAAAAATGCAGTATCTGTGAAGCACGATAAAATGAGGTATGCCTGAATATATATTTTTTTCCATGGCTACATATGGTGTTTTAATTTTCCTCCTTGAAATTAATTCTCTTGTGTAATTTCTGTAGGAGGTCTTCAGAGCAACACCTTGCTGACAATTTCCTCCATTATCACATGCTCAAAAAATGTGATGTCTGTAATACTTTAAAACAAATGTGATAATAAATAACTTGTTGCATTCACATAGGTAGAGTGTAACAATTCATAAATATTTGTTTCTAGCGTGAATAGAGCTTTCAAATAAGAATGTGGGCTTTGGAATTAATTTGAGGAGCTGTGTTCTGTGTCATTACCTAATTGCTGAACATTTGTGAACAAGTTTATCATTCTCACTGCTCTTGTATAGAAATGTCTGTGTCTTCTTGATTTAATTCTTGTTTTAAGTGTACAGTATAAAGCCTGGGTCTAAGTAACAGTTGAATGGACATACATATAAATGTACTACTGAATTACAACCCAAGTAATAAAGCAACATGAACTCTAACAAATATAACTGTTACATATGATCAAATGCTGTGATGTTGTTTCTGAATGGAAGAATCAGAGATTTCAGACAGGAAATGGCATGCATAGTTGGCATGACTGGTTTATGAAGAGTCCTGAATGACAGGTAAGGAGTTTGACTGCCTTTTCTTCAGGCAATTTATTGTGCTTATTGGGAGCTCTGGGGGTGTAATGCCTAAGGCATTTGACTGCTAACCTGAAGGCTGGCAGTTCAAAACCACCAGCCACTCCTCAGAAGGAGGACTGGACAATCTACTTCCGTAGTGATACTGCCTCGGAAACCCAAGGAGGGATCGTTATGAGTCAGAGTTGACTCCACAGCAGTGAGTTAGTATTTTGCTTATTAGGGTCCTGTCTTCTACTTTATCTTTTGCTTGATCAGGGATGCAATGCTGGGGAGCAAGAGTACCAGATGTGGGAAATGAGACTGGGAAGGAGAGAGGCCCAATATGAAGATGTATTTCAGGCTGGCTTAGACTGATGGATTGCTTGACTTTTCAGAAATTTTCTCCAAGAACTGAACAAAATACAAATCAGAACAGTTGGGTCCAGGGAAAAATTAATCTTGTTTCCATAAATCAAAGGTATATCCAAGGCTCATCAATTCTCTTAAACTTCTAACTTTGGCTTGAATCCTTGAATAGAACCAGCAATATCCTGCACCCTAACATTAAAAGGGGAATCCCAAGTCAATGTGCAAGAGGTATGATTTTCCTGCTTTGGAAATTGTGTAATAGGTGATATATTGAGAAATGTAGCCATGAGGATAAGTTTGCCAGAATGACTGAGTCACTGTATTCAGAGATTGGATGTTGTTGTTGTTACGTGCCGTTGAGTTGGACCCAACTCATAGCGACCCCTCCTTGGGTTTCCCAGGTGGTATCACTATGGAAGTAGATTGTCCAACCTTCCTTCCGAGGAGTGGCTGGTGGGTTTGAACCACTAGCCTTCTGGTTAGCAGTCAAATGCCTTGGCATTACACCCCCAGAGCTCCCAATAAGCACAATAAATTGGATAGTCTCTGCTTCTGTTTTCTAGTGTTGTTATAACATAAATATCACGAGTGAGTGGCTCTAAAGTTTTGGAAGCTTAAAGTTCAAAACAGAGGTTCAACCATGTTGATTCCTCTATGAGCCTGAACCAAAAACTCCTATGACTATTTAAGATTTAGGTGGTGCTTGGTCCACCAACATTTCTTGAGTAGGGAGTACCCTAAGAAATCTGTTAAGCTACTGAGGAAAGCATGTTTCCCAATACCTAATTGTAATGTGGTCAAAGAGTAGAATACAAAGTGAAGAACCTCCCACATGATGGAGCTGGGAGCCACAGAGAAAACTAAACAGGCAGGCCTTCCCAGAGAACAGAGTCATGCTATAACCAAGGAAGACCCCCCAATCCCAGAATAGGGACCCTCACAACATTTTCCCAGAGGAATTTCAGATTTCCTATGAACCAGAGACTGCTGATTGTCTCTATTATTTTCTCTTACAAATAGAAATATGTACTTCAATTTCCCCACCTTTTTTTCATCACTGTATATTGTGTAAATGTGGAAAGCAGATAGCTAGTCTTGTTCATAGGTCCCATAATAGGTTTGTCACCAGTAGTCCCAGTCTTTAATCCCAATAATGTGACTCGAAGGGTTTGGGGAACGAGAGGTCAAATGCTGCAGATCACCTCAATAGCAGCATGCCCTTGGCCACTCCATCTCTGAAACTCTCCAATGTGCTTCCAGTTTAATATCGCCAAAGTTCTTTATTTTCTAAATCTATCTATACATTATTATTCAACAAAAATGTTTTGACTTTCTATCTTGGACTAAATATTGCTGTACACAATGTTGTTAGGTGCCATCGAGTCAATTCCAACTCATAGCGACTCCACGAATAACACAAAGGAATGTTGTCTGGTCCTGTGTCATCCTCCCAATCATTTCTATGTTTCAGCTCATTATTGTGACAACTGTGTCAGCCCATCTCATTGATGATCTTCCCTTTTTTCACTGACCCTGTAATTTTCCAAGTGTGATGTCCTTCTATGGGAATTTGTTCTTCTTGGTAACGTGTCCAAGATAAAGCAAGATAAAGTGTTGCTATCCTTGCTTTTAAGGGGCATTCTGGCTATACTTCCTCCAAGACAGATTTGTTCATTCTTCTAGCAATTCATGGCATATTCAATATTCTTCACCAACATCATCATTTAAATGCTTCAGTTTTTCTTGTTCATTGCAGATAGTAAAAGTAAAATTGAAATAGCCCAAGTTACTAGTCTCCTGGATCTAACCTTCTTATCAGAGAGACAGAACATAAGAAAATATTTTTAAATTATTTTATAATAGGTCTTATAAAAATAATACATGCATATATATGTATGTATGAATGTGGAGTTTGTGGGTAGTGCAAAAAGTTGATCAGTTAAGCTGCTAACTGAGAGTTTGGAGGTTCAAGTCCATGCAGCGATGCTTTGGAAGAAAGTCCTGGCTTACAACATTTATTTATTCATTTTTACATCAAAAAAATCAGCCACTGAAAATACTGTGGAGCAAAAGAGACCTCAGATAAGCAAAACACTACTGAAGAAGAAAAACAAAGTAGGAGGTCTCACATTGCCAGATCTCAAAACCTACTATACAGCCACAGTAATCAAAACTGCCTGGTATTGGTTCAA
>NW_006921799.1:5718254-5718817 GCF_000298275.1 Orycteropus afer afer | reverse complement strand
GAGTGACCAATATGGCAGCATTGAGGATGAGAAAGACATAGAGAGGTACATGGAAAGTACAGACAACAAATATGAACCATTTTGCATATACAGTACTGAGTTCTCAGTGAAGACAAACATGGCTATATGGATGGATAGATAGGTGGACAGGCTAAATGATTAGATATGTCTATGAAATGGGGAGTGTATCCAAGATCATATATAAGGTTGGCAGACAATGGTCCTATAAGTTTATGTGAATGATCAGAATTCCCAGGAGTATAGTAAAGCTGACAAGGGGCAAGGTTGTGGTCACTGCTTGGTCATAGCCAGCTACCCAGAGTGACTGAGTAGTTGATCCTGCGGGCTTGGGACCATAGTCACAGAGGACATCAAGCTCAGTTGGCATAGCATATTATACAAAACATTGTTCCACCTCCTACTTTGGCGAATAGAGACTGGGATCTTAAAAGCTAGCAAGCTGCCATTTAGATGCAACGATGGGTCTCTCCTTGTCAGGAGCAAAGAAGAAAGAAGAAAACCAAAATTAATGGAAACAATCAGTCCTCACAATTGGTATACCA
>NW_006921799.1:5704867-5717878 GCF_000298275.1 Orycteropus afer afer | reverse complement strand
TGGTCAATGACATGAGACAAAGTATATGTGAACTGCTGTATAAGAAGTGAATTTGCTCTGTAAGTCTTCACCCAAATCACAATAAATAATAATAATAATAAAAGAAAATACTGTGGAGCATATTTCTAATCTGACATACATGGTATATCCATGATTATGACAGTAATTGGTATATATATATGGACGGATGCAAGTATATTAAAAAATTGAGAAGTATTGTGGAGATAAATTAAGCAGGATGAGAGAATTAGAAGAAATAAAGGGGTTAGAGAAGGCTTCTTTGAGACTGTGATCCATCACATTTAACACAATGTTGACATCTTTGTTGCTGTCAAGTCAACTTCAACTCATAGAGACCCCATGTGTATATATTAGAATCACGCTCTATGTGCTGGCAAGGCTGGGATGTTTCAGAAACAGATTTCCAGATCTGTTTCCAGAGGCACTTCTGGGTGGGTTCAAACTGCTAACCCTTGGCTAGTGGTGAAGCACTTAACTTTTTGCACACCTCTGAAATATTGGTGAGCCTTGATGTTTCACCTTTGGCTTTTCTCCTTTTCTTAATCTACCTGCTGTCTCTGGGCAATTGTATCATTCATTCATTTATTCATAGATTCCATAAATTTTTTTGGAACATCTATTATATGGCAGGCACTCTCTTAAGTTTTCCAGAGACAGCATTTGTTCTGATGATGTTTATAATAAAGTAGGAGATATAGTCAATAAATAAATGATTACATAAAATAATTATTAGTTGCAATTTTGATAAATGCTAGATAGGAAAATACAGGCTACTCTGAGAGTGTGCTAAGGGAAACTAGAAGACGGGGTCTAGACAGAGAGAACAGACTATAAAGGGCCTTTGGTAGGGACAAGCCACTTCTAAATCAATAGTCCTTTGAAAATAAGAACTGAGACTTCCTCTAATTCCTATATGTATCCCCAAAATTGACACAGAGTTTAGAACAGAGTAAGGAATCAACAAATATTTTTTAAGCAAATACTTTAAATAATTAGTAAGGGAAAAATAAAAGCCAGTGAATAATGAGAAATTAGCAAGACTCGTATACAGTAAAATTTATATAATGTAACTTGCTAATTAGGATCTGTTAATTTTTTAGTTAGGGGGAAAATTCTATTTAAAGATGAGTGCTAAACTTTTGAATAACCCATGTTCTCTATCGACCTAAACTAATTCTAAAATTCAAATTCAATTCTCATGGCTTATAAAAGAAATTATTTTTCTTGCTATCTGAAATGAATATATGTTAAAAAGAAATATGGATTGGGTTTACTTATGTAGTACTTCTAATATAAAGTTGGGATTTATAGCCTACATTAATTATATAAGCTATAAAACAATGAATCTGTGCTCTGGTTTTAAAATTCACTTCCAGTCCATAGTAACACAGGGGTTTTTTTTGTTGTTGTTCTTATTTTTGTTGTTGTTGTTAAAGCCTTGAGAAGAACAAAACAAAGAAATCAAAGAAGTCCCATAGTTTCCCATCAATGAGATGGATTGTCACAGTGGCTGAGGTGATGGGTTCAAATATGGCAATAATTATGAGCACGGCTCAGGACTGGGCAGTATATTGTTCTGTTGTACACAGGGTTGGTAAGACTTAGAGCCAACTTGACAGCACTTAACAACAGCAACATAGTTTCCCAACCTGACATCTACTTATCCCTTTATACTGTGTAGTACAAGTTCATTTCAAAATGCTGTCTTCATGTAATACTTTGTTGTTGTTGTTGTGTGCTGTAGAGCCAGATCTGACTCATAGCGACCCCTCCTTGGGTTGATGAGACAGTATCACTACGGAAGTACATTGCCCCATCTTCTTTCCAAAGAGTGGCTGGTGGGTTTGAACTGCCAGCCTTCTGGTTAGCAGTCAAGTGCCTTAGGCACTATGCTACCAGAGCTCCTATGTATTACTTCAGTTAATACCAAAATGGAAAGAGAATAGTATAGCTATTTATAGCCTGTTTTACAGATGAGTGTTTCTAAACATTATATTGTGGCCAGGGTAAACCAATGTTATTGACTATATCTTCTAAATATCTCTTTGAATCCTCATTGTCTTGCCATTCCTACTGCCCCACCCTTGCAGGCAGCTAGCTGTCTCACAGCTCCTAGATCTCTACAATGGTATCCTAACTGTTCCCACAACAGTTCCACTGCTCCATTGCTAGAATGATTACTTTTGAGTAACATATCTGCTAATTTTATCCCTCTTCTCAAAACTATCTAATGGAGACTAAGAACAATTCAACCTGTGCAATGGAGGAAAGTCCAACTCCAGACTTAAGGAATGAATATAAAGGAAATAGACAATAGATATGGATTGCATTTTCAATAGGTTCGACCAGGACAGAAGGAGATTGCAGGAAGCAATCTCTTGAAGATCCAAGAGAAAGATGTACTGATTGTTAAGAAAGTTATGAAATAATGTGATAGAGGGCATGGATGAAAGAGTTAGTCTCAGAAAAGAATGACTGGATAGGTTGGAGACAAGGAAGAGAAGTGGGAAATGATACAGAAATATTAGGAAGCTAAAAAGGGAGAAGATGAGGGAGGTAACTGAGTAACCATTTAACTAGGCAGGACTGTTTAACAAGGTTATCTACAGAGGCTGTTATTGGACTGGCAGTGTTTTGCTCTTTTGAAGGAGTCAGAACTGACTCAATGGCACCTAACAACATCTACAGAAAAAATTATAAGATTTAAAATATAATGATATGACTTCTAACATCAAAAAGATGTTAAAATTCCACTACTTGTACTTTATAAACAAAAGAAATTGCTTTGTTATCTTGCTGTGAGACCAATTTCAAACAATTTCTTCACATGGCTCACCTAGTTAACCTAAGTGATGATGAACACAAACTATGATGTCATGCAATTGGATATGGATTGCATATCTATGCCATTATCATAGAAAAATAATCATATGGAAGTTAAACTTATAGTCAAAGACTTTTGAGTTTGAATTGAAACTATGCCCAGATTAAATGTGGACTATTCATGTGATGACTTAAAGTAATGTTAATGATATTGATAATGGCTAATATATTTTTAAATATCATGTTAGTATAACCCATTTTTGTTGAAAAAAGGAAAATTATTCACATTTTTATAAAGCAAAAATTTTGAACAACAAAGTCTGAATTGTGATGATGATAGACAGTGATAATATCATTTAAATTAGCATAAACCATTGGGAAAATATGATTATAAAAAGGCAAAGCATTTTAACACATGGTCATATTTCACATCATAAATGTGAAATATTATAATTCTATTGTCTATTCTTTCTATGAAAAGTTAGCTCCTTCAGGAATGTCTTAATGAATAATAAAACTGACTTGATTTTTCCCACTGCAGTCAAATTTTCTGTCATGCTATTAATGATTAATAATGACTGTATGCTCAATCATTTTTTTCCTTCCCCTGATGAATGTAGCATTTTAACATAAGACTTTTATTTTTAGGTTTGGTAGGGGTGAAAAGGTACTCTGAACATATGGAAAAGCTGAATTCAAAATTTTGTAAAAGTCAATGCCATATTATACTCACAAAAATTAACTTATAATATCTAAGCTTCAGTAAGTTATTTTATCACTTTTCTGAAGAGATAGCATGTTTTCCACATATATTGTCTCAGTATTTTTTACATTATCATGCAACGTATTTGAACTTAGAGCTAGACATTTTTTGAGTAAGAAAGCACAGTACAAATTCAAGAATATCTTAGCTGAATAAAAAATAACCACAGTCCATATTTTTTAAACTGTAAGAGTCTATGCTTGTATAAATGTTTCTGTACACATTTACAAGAACAGTGTCTTTTGGCAAAGGTCTAAAAATGCCTGTGAAAGCCAAACATAATGACATTGTTATTCTGCTACTTATTAACAGAACAGTGCATCCTATAGCAATTAGAAATGAATATTGCAAACTGAATTTAATATTAAGCTGTCTTTGAAATGCCACTTTGCAGCAGGTTTTCAAATGCTTAAAGCACAGCAGGAGGTTAACTTCATCTTCAAATATTAAATCAAAACCTTTTTTTAACCTGATAAATCTTACTGAAAGTAAGGACTCCTTTTCAAGAGAGAATTATGCAACTACAAGAAGAGAAAACTAAACCTCCCAACAATTATTGGCACATGGTCTGTTTCCACAATGAAATACAAAGATAGAATGATATCGATAAAAACTAGCTAGCGAAATGCAACAGGGATCATACTTTTGAACTGGCCTCGGTAAATGTGTTTTCATGTGCTCTTTTGTGACTGCAGCTCAATTTTTATCCCAATTCAGTATTTAAGCACTTCATCATTGAATTTTTAATATCATCTTCCATCTACAAAAGAACCTTGAACATTTTATAGTTCTTTGAATTTTTCAAGGATGCCCAATATTTACTGATTTGATACCTCTTCATAAGATGTTACAAATACATCTATGTTAAGTATAAAGATACCTACAAAGGAATTTTCTACCTACATGTCTACCTACCTATCTACCTCTTATCTATCTTTCTTACTGATTACTACCTATCCACATAGCCATCCATCATTGGCTTTCCCTTCTTTTCAAAGCGGATGTTATTTCATCTGAAGTGACTGTACTCAATCCTCAAGTTCTTGATATGAACTCTAGGAGTCTGCTTACTTGTGTCAAGGGCAAACTGTCCTAATTCTGACTAGCAGCCTGTTGTGGGTGGAGCCACTGTTTCACCTTAATTAATTCCTTTGTGGAGCTGAGATTTTATTCCTGAACTGCTCCTACAACATAAACAATAGGGAGCTTGAAATAATAATTTCAGTTGCATGATAGAATAATGAAATAAAAATTCAGAATAAACTCATTGCCAAATACTGCTAAACATGAATTTGAACTTAGAGCTAGACATTTTAGATGCTTTATATAAAGGATCATGCATAACTCATTTGTGTTTAAGGAGAATTGTTCAAATAATGTTTCTAGTCATTGAAACAACACTGTGTTTCTTTCTCTGGTTCTGTTAATCCTTACCTTTAATGTTTCTTAGCAGAAAAAATGCCAAGCATGGGGCAAACTGATTGAATTATTTTTAAGTAGATGTTTATTTTCAAGAATTTATAATGAATTAATCAGTTTTATTTCTCAAAGCCAAGATGCTCAGCAATAGATAGTAACAAGTCACCCCTAACTTATCAAATAGAGAGAGGCAGATTCACTCTCTAAACACGGTTATTTGCTTTCTCTAGTTTATGGGCATTGCCACTCTCTTTAAAATTGAGTCTATAAATAATATATAAGTGGAAATCTATCAGGTGTTGCTTGTTTACTTGTATAATACTAATAATTCAAGATTTATATCTTGTATTTTAACTGAGAGGATCCGATTAAATCACACGTCTACTGAACATAATTTTTCAATTCTATAGATTTGTGCTAAAAAATTAAGGTTATAGAGACTGAACAGATTTATTGGTTAAAATAAAGTGCCATACTGGAAATGTGAAAATGGTTTTGGAGAATGATTCCAAATCCTAGCAAGGCTTATTTAGCCTATAGGAGACACCTACTTCTTTATATCTAAAACTGGGATACCAATACTATCTGCCTGTTAGAGATGAGCAAAATATTGGACCTGATAATACTTTAACAGAATATTGAGTGGGACTTTTCATGTGTCCTGAAATCAGTTGTTCTTGTTCAATGTTAAAATGGATAAGACACTCAGGAACTGACACTGTTAAAAAAAAAAAAAAAAAAAGAAAAGAAAAGAAATCCACCAAGGCAGAACTACTATCCCCGGCAGTTGTTCAATCCCCAATGACTCTGATTATATAAAAAGAAACTGGAGAGGAGAAATTATTCCTATATTGCATTGTGACAACTGCAGTGTTTTGAGGTGAAAAGATTTTTCTGCACACTTCTCTGAGAAAGAAAGATGAAATGACCCCACCTTCCCCACCCCACTTTCTATTAAGAGAGGAATTTAACAGAATCACTCATAGACCAGGGGCTTCTGCAAAAAGGTGATGTGTTTGGTTGTTTATAGTGCTGCTGCAAGAACAATAACCACTGAAAAAACAAAATTTACAAGTGAGTGGCTTTAAAGATCACAAATTTCTTTTCTCACAGTTTGTTGTTGTTGTTGTTAGGTGCCATCATATCATCTCTGACTCATAGCAACCCCAAGTACAAAAGAAAGGAACACTGCGCTTGACCTGTGCCAACCTCACGATCCTTGCTATACCTGAGCCCATCATTGCACCCACCATGTCAGTCCATCTTTTTGATGGCCTTCCCCTTTTTTGTTGACATTCCACTTTACCAAGCATGATATCTTTCTCCGGGAGATGGTCCCCTCTGACAACATGACCAAAGTAGGTAAGACGAAGTCTGGCCATTCTCACTTCCAAGGAGCATTCTTCTTCCAGGACAGATATGTTAGTTCTTTCAGCAGTCCATGGTCTTTTCAGTAGTCTTTGCCAACAACACAACTGAAAAGCATCAACTCTTCTTCATTCTTTCTTATTCATCATCCAGTTCTCACGTGCACATAAGGTGATTGAAAATACCATGGCTTCGGTTAGGTACACCTTAGTCTTCAAGGAGACATCTTTGCTCTTCAGCACTTGAAAGAGGTCTTTTGCAGTAGATTTGCCCAATGTAATACATTGTCTGATGTCTTGACTGCTGCTTCCATTGTTGTTGATAGGTAATATGAAGTCTTTGACAACTTCAATCTTTTCTCCATTTATTGTGATGCTGCTTATTGGACCAGTTGTGAGGATTTTTGTTTTCTTTACAGTATGAGCTATAATCTATACTGCAGACTATAGTCTACAATCTTCATCAGTAAGTGCTTTGAATCATCCTCACATTCAGCAAGCAAAGTTGTGTCATCCACATATCACAGGTTGTTAATGAATCTTCCTCCAATCCTGATGCCACGTTCTTCTTCGTATAATCCAAATTCTCAGATTATTTGCTCAGTATACAGATTGAATAAGTATGATGAAAGGATACAACATTGATCCACTCCCTTCCTGATTTTAAATTATGCACTATCCCCTTGTTCTGTTTGAATGACAGCCTCCTGATCTATGTACAGGTTCCTCATGAGTACAATCAAGTGTTGTGGAATTCCCAATCTTCTCAATGTTATCCATAGTTTGCTATAATCCACACAATCAAATGTTTTTACATAGTCAATAAAACGTAAGTCAACATCTTTCTGGTATTCTTTGCTTTGAGCCAAGATCCATCTGACATCAGCTATGATATCTCTCATTCCGTGTCCTCTTCTGAATCTAGCTTCCATTTCTAGACTTTTTCTGTCAATATACTGCTGCAACCATTTTTGAATTATCTTCAGTACAATTTTACTTGCATGCAATATTAATAATATTGTTTGATAATTTCCATAATCTGTGGGATCACCTTTCTTTGGAATGGATACAAATATGGATCTCTTCCAGTCAGTTGGCCAGGTAGTTGTCTTCCAAATCTCTTGGCATAGCTGAGTGAGTGCCTTTAGTGCAGCATCCATTTGTTGAAACATCTCAGTAGGTATTCCATAAATTCCTGGAGCCTTGTTTTTTGCCAATTCCTTCAATGCAACCTTGACTTCTTCCCTTAGTATTGTTGGTTCTTAATCATATGCTACCTCCTGAAATGGATGCACATCGATCAATTCTTTTTGGTACAGTGACTCTGTGTATTCCTTCCATTTTCTTTTGATGTTTCCTGAATTACTCAATATATTGCCAATAGAATCTTTTGATATTGCTACTCAAGGCTTAAATTTTTTCTTTAGTTATTTTAGTTTGGGAGATACCAAGTGTGTTCTTCCCTTTTCATTTTCTAAGTCCAGGTCTTTGCACATTTCATTGTAATAATTGACTTTGTCTTCTTGAGCTGCTCTTTGAAATTTTCTGTTCAGTTCTTTTATCTTGTCATTTCTTCCATTTGCTTTAGCTACTCTCCATTCAAGGGCAAGTTTCAGAGTCTTTCTGACATCCATTTTGGTCTTCTCTTCCCTTCCTGTCTTTTTAATAACCTTTTGCTTTCCTCATGGATGATGTTCTTGATGTCATCCCACAATTCCTCTGGTTTCCAGTCATTGGTGCTCAGTTCATCAAATCTATTCTTTAGATCATCTCTAAATTCAGGAAGGATATAATCAAGGTCATATTTTGGCTCTCATGGATTTGTTTTAATTGTCTTCAACTTCAACTTGAACTTGCATATGAGCAGTTGATGGTCTGTTCTTCAATCAGTTCCTGGCTTTGTTTTGGCAGAATATATTGGGTTTCTCTATCACCTCTTGCCACATGAGTATCAATCTGATTCTTCTGTACCCCATCTGGTGAAGTCCATGTGTATAGCCACCATTTGTGTTGTTGAAAAAAGGTATTTGCAATGAATAAGTTGTGGGTCTTTCAAAATTCTATCATGCCATCTCCAGCATTATTTCTATCACCAAGCCCATATTTTCCAACTACCAGTGATTCTTTTTTTCCAACTTCTGCATTCTAATTAACTGAACATTAACATATATTGATTGTATGTTCAGTCAATTTCAGACTACAGAAGTTGGTAAAAATCTTCAACTTCTTCATCTTTGGCTTTGGTGGTTGGTATGTAAATTTGAGTAGTAATAGTATTAACTGGTCTTCCTTGTAGGCATATAAATATTATCTTATCACTGACAGCATTGTACTTCAGGATAGATCGTGAAACATTCTTTGTGACAAAGAATGCCACACCATACTTCTTGTCATTCCTGCAATAGTAGATGATATGGTTGTCTGATTCAAAATGGCCAAAACCAGGCCATTTCCACTCACTAATGGCTAAGATAGCAATCTTTGTGTTTTCCATTTCATTGTTGACAACTTCCAATTTTCCTAGATTCATACTTCATAATTCCATGTTCTAGTTATTAATGGAAGTTTGCAGCTTTTTCTTCTCATTTTGAATCATGCCACATCAGCGAATGGAGGTCCCAAAAGCTTTACTATATCCATATTATTGAGGTAAGCTCCATTCTGAGGAGGCAGCTCTTCTTCTGTTATATCTTGAGTGCTCTCTGACCTGAGGGGCTCATCTTTCAGCACTATATCGGACAAGGTTTTAAGGCTTTTCATAAAGTTTTCCAGTAATATATCAGACAGTGTATCACTGCTATTCATAAGGCTTTCACTGGCCAATTTTTTGAGAAGTGAAAGGCCTCGTCCTTCTTCCAAGTCTGTCTTATTCTAGGACCTCTGCTGAAACCTGTCCACCATAGGTAACCCTGCTGGCATTTGAAACACCAGTGGGATATCCTCCCACCTCATAGCAACACACAAGCCACCACAGTGCAACAAACTGACAAACAAGTTTTTCTCTCTTAGTTGTTCCAAACCACTCCACTCACTTCCTGGTCTCCCCTAGCTGTTCCAAACTGCCACCAGCTCACTTCCTGGTTTCCCTGATCTCACAGCTTAGGAGGCTAGAAGTCCAAATTCCAAGTTTGGTTTGGTATGGGGGAAGATCCTTCTTTGTTTATGTCAACTTCAGCAATCCTTTGAGCTCTTGGGCTTGTAAATGCATCTACTGAGTGTGTCTCTTATCATATCCAATCTTCACATCATGTGTGAAGAAGGCAATAATTAAGTTAGAAATTAGGCTTAGGATTCACTGTATTTTAGTATTGAAAAAAAAAAAAAAAAACACCTCACTGTTATTAAGTCATTTCTGACTCACAGATACTGCCTTTGGTTTGTGAGGCCATAAATCTTTGAAGAAGTAGATTGCCCAGTCTTCCTTCTGCAGAGTGGCTGGTGAGTTTGAACCACCAACTTTCTGGTTAGCAGTCAGATGCCTTAGGCACTTTGCCACCAAAGCTCTTTACTGCATTTTAGTATTGCTCTATTAACAAAACAAAAGAAAAACACAATTTCCAAATGAGATCATATCCACAGTACCAAAGCCACACTTCAATACATATTTAGGGGGTTAGGGGGACAATTCACTAACCTGAACAATTGGCTGATTTGCTTTGGTTCTGAAATCAGTATGGAAAGTAGAAGAGTTTGATGAAGTCCCCAAAATTTTAAAGATGTAATAACATAGATCTTGGTACCTGACTTGTGTCTGGATTTTATAGAAGGGTAAGGTCATGATGTGAGAAACAACTATAGCGAAGTGTGTGGAAAGAAAATCAGGACTTCTTGAGTGTCATCTTAGCACGCTCAAGAGGCACAACAAGAGAATGTCTATGATTTCTTTCTCTCACCTAAAAGAACATGGAGGTCAGAGGAAGAAAGAGGGAGTGTGTGCCCAAGAGACACCTAGTCTAGTACATCAACTATCTACTTGGGGTATTGCTTGGGGGCTCAATCATTTGGTAGGGCCAACAGAGGAAGGATTAGCAGCTTTCCTGAGTGGGTCATTAGCCAGGTAGTAAGAAAGTTACAAGGAGCTCTGGTAGTGTAGTGCCTAAGACACTTGATTGATAAACAGAAGGCTGGAGGTTCAAACCCACCAGCCACTCCTCAGAAGGAAGGTTGGGCAATCTACTTCCATAGTGATACCACTTCAGAAACCCAAAGAGGGGTCACTATGAGTCAGTTCTGACTCTACGGCACATAACAACACCAGGAAGTTTAAACTGAACAGTACTCAAGAAAAAAAATGGATATCAACAGAAATCACCAAAAGAAAGGTGAAGAAGTGTTAGTATTGGGTGGGGGAGAAGCATACCTAGATGAGCAGTAATGCATCACAAATTTTTAAATGATCAGGGCAGGAAATTGAGAGGAAAAGGAGTGCTGGGATACTAATGCCCCAGTGTCTCTCGCAACTTCCCAGTGAGTATTATCATCTACCAGTCGACATCCATACAACAGAAAAAACTTTCTTAAATACATATGCATACTGTGTATATAGTTTGACTACTGAGATTAGTAAAGCTTCATTAAAAAAAAAATCTTATATTCATTACATTAATTTAGTGCTTACTATACCAGGCTTTTTGCTAAGTGTTTACCTACATCATTTAATTTTTTATCATCCTCATTTTTAAAGGAAGGAAAAAAAAAAAAAAACTAACATTTGGAGAGGATAAGAAGCTTGCCCAAGATTACACAGCTATTAAGTACAGACCCAGGAATCAAACTCAAGTCTAACTCCGAAAATGCTCTTAACCACTGTGTGTGTGCTGACTCACAATTTTTCTCCTGTATGTTTAAAAATAAATCCTTTTCTGGATCAAACCAGGTTTATCACACATTGAGCTCCTCATCTTTGCAATTCCTTCCACTGGAAATCTCATTTCCTTTTCTTCTATTCTATGCAAATCTTAGCCCGCATTCAAAACTCATCTTAAACCCACCAATGAGGAGGGAAGTTGTGTATGTACACATAACTATATTTGGAAAACACATTTGACTGATTCAACAAAAATAAAATATTTCAGTTTTCAATTTCATATAAATTATGTTTTCCATTGCACTAAATTATCTTTGCTTCTTACTATTTTCTTCTATGTAATTTAAAAATTTCTTATAATCTATGGTATTTGGTAACTAATTGCTTTTTGATTAATTGGTTTTATTAACATGTTCTTGTGATTGCAGGAAACTTCTTTCATAGGTTCTCCATTATTATAAAAATTTATAGACAAGGTTATAACTTATAGAACTGGAGATCATCCGGTAACAAAAGACCAAATAGATTTTTGACTACAGGTGATCCTTGACCTATGATGAGGTTCATGTCCCAAAACTCCATCCTAAAACAGTTCTGACTTAACTCCAAAGTTTTTTATATAAATTTCAATATTATTACCTTTTCTTATCAGTATCTTTAAAAATCTGATATTTGAATATCAGTGAGTGAACCTCTGAAAATGATAACACTAGCAAATGGTTGCTCAAGGGTTGCTCAGGGACACAAGTAAAGCATTATCATGAAATGTACAAAGACCTGAACTTAGAAAACCAAGAGGGAATAATATGCTCAGCATTTCTCAAGTAGAGAAACAGAAGAAAAAAAAATTCAAGCCTCAAGTGGAAATATTGAAAGATTCTATCAGCAAAACACTGAATGACACAGGAAACAACAAAAGAAGATAGAAAGAATACACAGCATCACAGTACCAAAAAGAATTGGCCGACGTTCAACTATTTCAAGAGGTAGCATATAATGAGGAACAGATAGCATCGAAGGAAAAAGTCCAAACTAGACTGAGGATATTGGTGAATAATTAGACTCCAGGAATTGTGAGAATTCCAATTGAGATGTTTCAACAAATGAAGAAGACGAATGTGGCATCAGGATTGGAGGAAGATTCATTAACAATCTGCAATACACAGATGACACAACTTCACTTGTTGAAAGTGAAAAGGCCTTCAAGCACTTACTGAAGAAGATCAATGACTACAGTCTTCAATATGGATTACACCTCACTATAAAGAAAACAGAAATCTTTGTACCTGAACATAAGCAACATCATAATAAGCAGATAAAATATTGAAGTTGTCAAATATTTCATTTCACTTGGATCCATAATCAATGCTCGTGGAAGCTGCAATCAAGTAATCAAATGGCATATTGTATTGAGCAAATTTGCTGCAAAGACTTTTTGGTATCTCCTAGTTCTGTTCAAGCAACTGCCTGTCAAGCTCTGTACAAGTTCCTTATGAGCACAAACAATTAAGTGTCCTAGAATTCCTATTCTTCACAATGTTATCCATTATTTTTATGATCCACACAGTCAAATGTCTTTACATACTAAATAAAACACAGGTAAACATCTTTGTTATCTTTGCTTTCAGCCAAGATCCATCTTTATTTGTGTGTGACATTGTTGTTGTTGTTGTTTTTGTTATGTGCCGTTGAGTTGGACCTAACTCATAGAGACCCCTCCTTGGATTTCCGAGGCAGTATCACTACAGTGGGAGCTCTGGTAGCAGAGTGCCTAAGGCACTTGACTGCTCACCAGAAGGCTGGCAGTTCAA
>NW_006921799.1:5703219-5704767 GCF_000298275.1 Orycteropus afer afer | reverse complement strand
CCATAGTGATACTGCCTCGGAAACCCAAGGAGGGGTCGCTATGAGTCGGGGCCGACTCGAGGGCAAACAACAACAACAACAACAACAACATCACTACAGCAGTAGATTGCCCAACCTTCCTTCCAAGGAGTAGCTGGTAGGTTTGAACCACCAGCCTTCTGGTTAGCAGTCAAGTGCCTTAGGCACTATGCTACCAGAGCTCCTGTGTATGACATTAGTGATGCTATTTGATAATTTCTGAATTCTATTGGATCACCTTTCTTTGGAATGGGCACAAATATGAATATCTTCCACTCAGTTGGCCAGGGAGCTGTCATCCAAATTTCTTGGCATAACTGCATTTGTTGTGGGTATTTCCTCAATTTCTGGAGCCTTGTTTATCACCCATCTTCAGTGCACTGCAGATTTATCAATATTCTTCACCAACACTATAATTCAGAAGCATCAATTCTTCATTGGTCATTCTTATTCATTGTCTGGCTTCTGCATGATAATGACAGGAAGCATTTGAAAATACTGTGGCTTGGATCAGGTACACCTTAGTCTTCAAGGTGACATCTTTGCTTTTTAATTGTGCTCATAAGGAACCTGTACATAGCTTGACAGGTGATTGCTCAAACAGAACAAGGGTATACCAAAAAACCCACTGCCCTCAAGTCGAAGTGGACTCATAGCAACCATCATTGAGTTTCCAAGGTGGGTTTGAACTGCCAACCTTCTGGTTAGCAGACAAATGCCTTACCCACTATGCCACCAGATCTCCTTGAACAAGGGGATACTGCATTTGAATTGTAGTGTTCTTGAAGAATACTAAAAATACCATGGACTGTCAGAGAGTGAACAGATCTATCTTGGAAATACAGCCAGAATGCTCCTTAGAAGTGAGAATGGCCAGACTTTGTCTCATGTTGGTTATATTGTCAGAAAAAAACAGTCTCTGGACAAGGAAATGTTTGGTAAAGCAGAGGGTTAGCAAAAAAGAGGAAGACTCTGAATGAAATGGATTGGCATAGTGGCTGCAAGAATGACCTCAATCATAGCAGAGATTGGGAGGATGATGTAGGACTGGGCACTGTTTCATTCTTTGTACATAGGATTGTGATGAGTTGGAAATGACTTGATGGCACTTAACAACAACAGCAACATCTTTATAAATCAGATCTTTGAGCATCTGCAGGTGAACGTCTGAGAATGAAAATATCAACAAATTATGTGCTGCAGCATTATCACAGGTAGTACATAGTACAAAAAAACAATTCAGACAATTGCAAGTGCAGTTTGTCCTAACTCAGAGATGTCTTAAGTCATATTAAGGGGCTATATATACTTCATTAAAACACAATAAATAAATAATAAACCATAAATAAAACACAATGCGAAGGTAATCTTCTTAAGTTAAGTTTCTTTTTCTTTCTTCTTTTTTTTCTTTCTTTCTTTTCTTTTTTTTTTTTTTTTTTGTTTTGTTTTAATGTTTGGGAGAATTTGTAGCAGTTTATTATTATTATAGCCCCAAACTAGACACAACACAAATCTCCATCAATAGGTGAA
>NW_006921799.1:5651490-5703119 GCF_000298275.1 Orycteropus afer afer | reverse complement strand
TTTTGTTTTGTTTTGTTTTAATGTTTGGGAGAATTTGTAGCAGTTTATTATTATTATAGCCCCAAACTAGACACAACACAAATCTCCATCAATAGGTGAATGGATTAACTGTGGTGTGTATACACAATGAAGTATTACGTCTGACAATGTGGATGAATCTTCAAACATTTATGTTGAGTTAAAGAAGCAAGACAAAAAGTGTACATAGTGTAGGATCCCACCCATCCCTACCAAAGAGTTAATCCCAACTCACAGCTATCCTATAGGACAGGATAGAACTGCCCCATGGGGTTTCAAGCTGTAAATTGTTATGGAAACAGACTGCCACACTTTTCTCCTACAGAGCAACTGGTGGATTTGCCAACTTTTGTTTAACAGCTAAGTGCTTTATCCACTACACCATCAGGGCTCCTTAGAGTATAATTACAGCTAGACAAAATTCTAACTCAAACCAAACTCACTGCCATCAAGTTGGATCCAACTCATAATGACTCCTCCTTGGGTTTCCGAGGCAGTATCATTACTGAAGTAGATCGCTCAACTTTCCTTCTGAGGAGCGGCTGGTGGGTTTGAACTGCCAGCCTTCTGGTTAGCAGTCAAATGCCCTAGGCACTACACCACCAGCAAACTAGTCTATACCAGCCAAAAAGCAAACTCACTGCCAGTTGAGTCATTTCTGACTCATAGCAACCCTTCGTTGGGTTTTTGAGGTGGTATCTCTACAGAAGTCTCTGAGTTAGGACAAACTGCACTTTCAATCTTCCTTCCAAGGAGTGACTGGTGGATTTGAACCACAGTCTTCTGGTTAGCAGTCAAATTCCTTAGGCACTATGCCACTCATTAGTGGTTACCTGAGGATGGTGTGTGGAAGAAAGAGAGATGACAGACAGAGATCACAAAGGGACACAAGCTAAATTTGGGGGTTGTAGATATGCTCATATCTTGATCATGGTGCTAGTTTCTCAGGTGCACACCTATGTCGAAGTTACAAAGTTACAAAGTTACATTGCACAATTAAAATCCACCAGCCACTCCCCGGAAGGAAGATGGGGCACTCTACTTCTGTAGTGATAATGCCTTGGAAACCCAAGAAGGAGTCGCTGTGAGTCGGGTCTGACTCGACGGCACATAACAACAACAACAACAACACAATTAAAATATGTGCAGTTTATTGTATGTCAATAATTCCTTAATACAGTTGTTTAAAAAGCCATTCATCTGTCTGGTGCTTAAAATGGATTTTTACTAATGCTAGACTTTTTTAGCATCACACACTGGTTGTTTGGACAATATTGCTTCATTGAGGTATGCAGATCTTCCAAATATTGACACATTTTTTTATACATTATCAAAAAATCACATTTGTTAGTATCACTATAGATCTGCAGTTAAATTTCTAACAATTACTTGTTACCACTATATAATATAGGAAATAATCCCTTGTTCTACTATTCTAGAATTCTTTTCTGATTAATCTGAGCCACTATCTAAATTTCCCAAATATGATTAAGTCCATGTGTCAGTTGACTTTCTTAATCTGTCCTGATTTTTTTCCCAACCCTTCAAACAGACTGAGAAATTGATGGTGGGAAATAAAGAGTTAAAATCCTAGCAAGGCTCTGTTCCATCCCTCATTTTCCCCGTCACATAAATAGGCATCATCTTACTTATTTGAATTGTTGAGAGGTTTACTGAAGTAAGATGAAGTATCTAGTAAATTGCTCAGTGCATGAGTAAGAACTAGTTGTTTATAGATTACAAAATAGCTGTAGTTCTCAAGTATTTTTATCTATTTGCTTATTAAATATATCTTCGTATTTATAAAATTAAATTTACTGACTGCCACTATGGACCAAGTATTTTCCACATATTCTTTTATTATCTCCATTTTATGCTTAAGGAAATTAAAGCTCAAAGAGGTTACACACATGATCAGCAAGAGACTGAGAAGAGTTTCGAATCCAATTTGACTCAAATGGTACCTCTTAAACTACACATTTGAGTGTGTGTGTGTGTGAGAGAGAGAGAGAGAAAATGGGTGTCTTGTTATTAAATTAAAAGAAGAGGAATATTTTTCAACCTAGGTTCAAAATTTACTTTTCATTCAATTTCATTCCACTTGTTGCTTTAGGAGATATTCTAAGTCCAAAGATTAGTAAATATTATAACTTGAAAGCAGAAATTAGAAATGATTGAATCCTATAAGTATATGACCTATTTGAGAACTCATGTTTGTTAATCTTTGCATCTATTTTTATGATAGGAAAATTAACAAATTGAGAATCAAAAACAGAAATGTATTTTTTGCCACTACTTCAGTAGCCAAAATGTATGTAAGAAGTCAAAAAAACAAACAAACACCAAAAAACTGGATTCTGGATAAATATCCATAACAGTATGAGCTCTCTGTATGACTAGTACTTAAATACCCATGTTTCCTTTTCTGAAGTTGAAAAAGCCATTTATAGAGTCCCCTTTCCTGGAGTCTGTGGGGAATATAAAGCAAATTAATATATATAACTGAATGGAAGGTATTTACAATGTAATGTAATGAAAGGCAATGAAATTCAGGCATATACCTTACAGGCAACATCTATAAGAAGAAAATAAAATCAGGGCAGCTCTTGATTACTTGTATATGAAAGTATTCCTTCCAAATGCATGTGTTGAATGTAATTTTACTAAGATGCAAAGAGAACAAATCTGGAGTCATCTTTCCTGACTTGGAGTCCTGTCTTTGGCATTCATTTCATCAGAGGATCTTGGGGAAGTTATTTAAACTTTCATAGTATCTTAAAGTTAAATTGTTCTAAGGACAATACTCATAAGCAATCTAGAACAGTGCCTGGTGCATAGCAAATAATGAACATTAGTTGTTATCATTTACAGCACCCCATACTGTGTTCCAGACAATCTTTGTTACATATATGATCTCTCCATTAATTGATTTTGAGCAGAGACAAAGTCTTCTTAACCAAAATAAAACCAAGGTTTGATTTTCTTTTATTATTTCTTTCTGCTTCTCTTTTTAAGGAAACCCTCATAAAAATAAGCTTTGTCCTTTAAGTTGGCATTTGCTACTGTTATGATAGGATGTATTTTTATTCTAATCATGGAATGGCATTGGAGAAGACTTAAGAATTGGAAAACTGAAGAAAAATAATCCATTTACACTCTGATTAAATTTTTTATAGCAAAGTCTGCTCACTTACAAGCAATAGTGGGGGGAAAATGCATTGTGCTGACATCACAAAAAGGGAGGCAGTCATATAGTGCATGCCTCCTATTCCTGAAGAACTAATTGTCAATTTACAAAAAAATGCAAAGGACAGAGGAATATGCAAAACTACAACACAGAATGAAATCTGCAAATTTCAGACTAAGGGTTAGCATTAAATATTGTATTTTCATAGAAAAAGATAACTTTTATTTCCAATTTATTCAAAATTTAAGAAGAGTTCAGAAACTTCCTTCTTATTCCTATATGTACAAATCTAATAAAAATAGACTATTAATTTCTTAGGAGCTCTGGTGGCATAGTGCCTAAAGTATTTCACTGCTAACCAGAAGGCTGGAGGTTCAAATCAACCAGCCACTCCTCAGAAGGAAGATTGGGCAATCTACTTCCATAGTGATACTACCTCAGAAACCTAAGGAGGGATCGCTATGAATTGGATCTGACTTCAAGGCTGTAAGTTTGTTTTTAAGTCTTTTTTGTTTGTTTGTTTGTTTTATTCATTTCTTATTGTTGCTAGGAGCTCTGGTGGCATAGTGCCTAAGGCATTTGAGTGCTGAACAGAAGGCTGGTGGTTCAAACCCACCAGCCACTCCTCTGAAGGAAGGTCGGGAATCTACTTCTGTAGTGATACTGCCTCAGAAACCCAGGTAGGGGTCGCTATGCATCGGATCCAACTTAACGGCAGTGTGTTGCATTGTTGTTATTGTTGTTAGAACAAATTACTACAAATTTAGTGGTTTAAAACAACACAAATGTATAATGTTACAGATCTGTAAGTCAGATGTATGAAATGGATTTCACTGAGCTAAAATCAACAGCTGTATTCCTTTCTGGAAGTCCTGTGAGAGCCTGTTCCATTTTCTAGAGGCTATCCACACCCTTTTATTCATGGTCTCTTCCATCTTCAGGGACAACAATATCTCATCAACTCTTTCTCACATTACATTGCTCTAATATTGACTTTTATCTCCCTCTTCCACATTCCAGGACCACTGAGATTACATTGGGTCCACCTGGATATTCCAGGCCAATCTTCCTCTTTTAAGGTTACCTGATTAACAACTTCATTTCCATCTGTCACCTTAGTCCTCCTTTGCTTTGCAAGCTAACATATCCACAGGTTCCTGGAATAAGGATGTGGATATATTAGGGGGAGGGCTTTTATTCTGCCTATCACATAGACCAACTGCAGTACACAATTTTTAAAGTTTTGTTCATACATTCTTCTTTTTCAGAAATAGTTCACATTTTTGTTTGACTGGCAGAAAAAGATGGATGCTTGAAATTAGAAGTGATGCTGAGTTCTTTTAGGCAGCTCTAATAAACGATCTATAAAAGCCATTTGGAATGCATATCCAAAGCCTAAAGAAATGTTTACTGATGTATTCAAGTGACATATCCCTAGTTTCAAAACGTTGAACATTTAGGTGGACCTAAGGAATACCCTTACCTCAGCAGCATTTGTTTATGACTTAGGTTGAACATATAATGCAGTTTCTGAGCTGTGTGATTTATCCAAACATCTAAAAGAAAGACATAACATTGCCAGAAGCTTATTCTGGGGTGTCAAAGGAGATTCAAGTCTTTGCTTCAATGGCTGACAATTCTGGATCTTTTGCTGAAGAGGCTGTCAGAGCTTTTCAGAACCTGTTCCTTTTAACAAAATTCACTATGTGCTTCTTAAAAGAGGTGATAGATAAATTCCCATTAGTCCTCAAGATAAAAAGACTAAAAATTCTATGATGACATTCTTGAAATATGTTATTTTTTCTAAGATAGTGGTATGGAAAATCATAAACTATCTCACAGATTAACAAATCTTCTAAAAACTATTTTGGTGCCTGAACCAAGAAAAGGTCTCCTGCCCACTTTCTAATTTAGGTAATTTTAGTTTCTTTTAATTCTTTCATTTTAGATATAATAGTCAAAATAACTACGGTCTGAGATATATTTCTTTACACAGCCCTAATGATGTGCTCCTGAAGTGCTTGCATTTCAGTGTTAACTCCTAAAGGTCGATTAAAGAAGTACAATACAGAAATAGGTTACGTGTTTAGCTAAACTCACATAGTAGCCTAATGGACATTGCACTAAAATTGGAAGCTTGGCTGAACCGCAGTTATCTCTTCACCAATTTAGCCTAGTCCCATGTCCATTCTATTTATTTTTCCTGATTTCTTCTGGAGAAATATATCAGATTCATATTCAAAATATATATTGTTTAACTATACATGCCTGTGCTGGCTATTGAATAAAGATGAATTAAGAAAATTATCATTTATATAACAATTCGAAGTAATTTAAACTTTTGCTCCCTTAGTTCTTTTGACGGTGCCACAGTTTTCTTGGTTCCTGGAATACAAAACATCTCTCAACCTCCCATCTTACATCCTAATATAACAATAAAAAAATTATGGTAATCACTGCCCATTGTAATCAATATATGAAGATATATATTCTCTCCTTTCTAGTAGTTGGTCTTTCCAACTACTGACATGTCCAAAGTAACCAAGTCAAACTCTCACCATCACTAAAAAGAAAGACACCATCTTTGGTAAAGTATATTGTTGTGGTTGTTGTTATACGCCATTGAGTCAGACCCAACTCATAGCGACCCCTCCTTGGGTTTCCGAGGTGACATCACTATGAAAGTAGATTGCCCAGTCTTCCTTCCGAGGAGTCAGAAGGCTCAAACCCACCAGCCGTAAAGTATGGGGTCAACAAAAAGGAAGGAACTCCTTAATTAAGTGGATTGACACAATAGCTGCAACAATAAACTTAAACAAGGACCATGAAGATGGTGCAGTGCCAGGCAACATTTCTTTATGGTATCCATAAAGTTGTCATGAGTTGGAACCAACTTGAAGGTAACTAACAATATATTCTCTTCCATGCATACAACAATACTTCAAGTATTATTATTGCCTTTGACCAATGAGGTGTTTTGATTCTCTATTGCTGCTCCAAGAGAAATACCACAAGTGGATGACTTTAACAAATAGGAATTTATTCTCTTGCAGTTTAAGAGGCTAGAAATGTGAGTTCAAAGTGCCAGTTCTAGGGGCTGGGTAAAGGCCCCTGAACCTTGATTTTCAGCTCTGTCTCTTGCTCCTGGCCCACTGCTGGAGGCTTCTTTTAACTCAGACAGCTGCTGGCTGCTGAGGCTGACAAACCCAAGGTTGACAAGTAAAATGTCACAGTCCCCAAATTATCAAGCAACATGGCAGGCCACTAGTTCAAGTCCAGAAACAGTCTCAAGATTGGCAGACACTATGGCAGGCCACTGAGATAAAGACTTGGCCAAATGCAGGATCCAGATGTGCCAAAAAGCTTAGACTTTTCTCAAGCTTCTCCTTTATATTGGAAGCAGACCACATCTGCTCACAGCAGATTCCACCATGGAGTCGATTATCAGTCTCATAAGGAATTCAGCTGCCCAGTCACTCAAAACCAGGCCAGCCAAGTTGACACATAACCTTAACTGCCACATGAGGTAAAAGAAGATGTAGATGGTTCAACAACATGTCCAATGCCATGTATCTGGTGAGTATTGAACTTAAGATTCAAACCCATCAAGTCTCTTTTGCTCAAAGGATAAGCCCTTTGCATTTCATGATGTTGCCTCTAATCAGCTAAGTCATATCAACTCTCTTTCTTAAATTGCCCATGTTGGTTCCTTCCTCTCCATTCTCACTGTTTTGTTCACTTGCATGGACATATAGTATCTCTTATTTAGACTACTGAAATAGCTTCTCAGCTAGTTTCTGCATTTCCAATATTTCAGCCCTTAAAAGTCAGATTAAGCCACTTTGATCATGTCTATCCCTGCTCAAAAACCTCCAATGGTGCCACTTTGCCTAGTGGGTTTCCAACAGACTGATCACAGACCTTTGCCAGATGAATCATAAAACCACATTTCCACACTCTTCACCGGCTTCCTCCTTTCCAATGTCATGACTCACATTTGAAATGCACAGGGAGGGCTGCCACACCAGTCACTTTCTTGCATTTCAAATGTCCCAGATTAAACAGAATATGAATTAGAAACTTTCAGCATGTCCTTCTTCACTGCTACATACCATTCATTAGGGATAGTTGGCTAGAAACCACACAGATTAAAATGCCAGACTGCCTGCAGGCCCCTACTTCTTCCCTTGATCCTTGTGGTTTCCTGACAGAATTTTCCTTTTTATCAAAATATCTGATACTTTCTCAATTTCTTTTCTGGACAAATACTCAAAATGCCAGACTGCCTAATTCAAAACTAATGCTCATAGAATTCCAGAGATATCAAACTATTGGGTAAAATGCAGACTCCTTCCCCTGTATTCAAAGCTTTTCATAATTTGGTCCCAACTTCCTTTCAGTCCCATTTCCACTACTCTTCAACACACATAGTGATGCTAACTCTCCTTGGCTATTCAGCTACTCACTCACCAACCCCATCTCCCATCATCTTCAAATGCTCTTTCTTCTATACATTTGTTCGAAGCATATCTCCTGCTTGATTTGTCATCTACATTGTTCTTTATTTATATGAATGTTAAACAACTTTCACCATTGAACTGAAACTGCAAAACAGAAAACTAAAGCTTCCAATGAGGTATTGGCTCAAATAACCTCTATAACTCAATCCTAAAAATATGGATTTCTAAAGTACTCCCTACTACAGGGAGGTTTCCAGTTGAATATTAACCAAATACCTTAAGCACTCATAGTTTATAAATTCACTGACATAAGACTTAAAAATCTTAAAGATAACCTCATCCAATTCCTTCATTTTACATTCAACTGACACACAACATTCTTTGTATTGCTAGTATGTGTGTGTGAGTGTGTGTTTGTATTTTATATCTTGAACTTGATCCCTTCCTTAAAGGAAGAAACGTATCTTATACATCTGCATATTTCTCAGTAGTAGATATTTAATTATTTGATATATGATACATGGCTTGAATGACAAATTCAAAAAGAGATAAATGAATAAATATTACCAGAATTTACACAGATTCAAATATAACTTAAAAGAGAATTGTGGCAACAACTAAATGTGGAAGTGGTCAAAAGGGAAAATTGTGCAGAGAAGTAAATCTTGCACTTTCTGAAAAAATGTGTAGGTACAAGAAATACATAATAGAAAATAGAGGATAAAGAAATAAAATTTTTCCATTTGGTTATTTTTCTCTGAGATGAGACTTTAGGTAAAACTCACAAAATAATATAAAAATAAAATGGGAAGAACATTGTTTCAAAAAAAATACAAGTACAGGAAATGGGAATATAAATTTTAAAACATGAAGTCTCTTGATGAAGGTTTGAAATTTTAACAAAGCCACACACTAAAAATTCTACAAACTATTATCTATAATTTTCACTAAACTGCTTATTTTAAACAAATAGTTGCTATTCTAAGGTGAATTAATTAGGAACTATATTTGTTTTCTTCAGATGTACAACTGCAATCAAGTCATGCGTAAAGTTTATTAGAGCTTGGTAATTTTTTTCAACAGCCCTTCAGATTCTATATTCAATCCAAATACTCATATACCAAAAATACCTCTACTTTATCTTTAGCCCCTAAAAGAGGGATATATAAAAGTAACTTAATTATTCAGGATGTTTTAAAATAAAAACAGTGAGGTACATTGCCACTTCTTTGTCTTAGAGAAAAAAATGATATTTTATGACAGGGAGCTCCTAATACTGAAAATGAACATATAACTATGCACCTTCCATCACTGAATTCTAAGTATGGGCTATAGAGTGGGAATCTCTTTTCTTCTCTGCGCTGTGGGGAATTCAAGAAAGTGCCTATTCTGTGCTTGGGTCAGAAAGACAAGGGATAAAGCAAGCCCCCTCCCAAAAGCCAGATGGGCAATTACTATATGAGTTACCAGAAGACCAGGATGTGAATACTTGCTGGATGGTTGTTCTGGTTACCTAGTGTCACTCTGGCAGGAATATACCACAAATGGGATGGCTTTAAAAAAACAGGAGTGTATTCTATCACAGTTTGGAGGCTTTAAGTCCAAGTTCAAAATGCCAGGCTCTAGGGGCTGGTTGAAAGCCCCTCAACCTTGGGCTTCAGCTCTGCCTTCTGCTCCCGGCCCACTGAAGCTAGAGGTTTTTCCTCAATCAGACGGCTGCTGGCTGCTGAGACTGACAAGCCCAAGGTTGACAACTAAAAAGACATAGCCCGATGTTACCAAACCACACAGCAGGCCATTAATTCAAGTCTATTAAAAGTCCCAAGGTCGGCAGAGCATGGCAGGCTGTTGAAAAATGACACAACTACATGCAGGGTTTATGCCTGTCATAAGCTAGAGACCATTCCCCAAGGATTCTCCTTATATACAGCAAACCGACCACATCCCTAAGGCAGCTACTCAGCTGCTCACAGTAGATTCTACCATGGTGTTGTTTACCAGTCTCATCATGGGGAATACTACATCCAGCTGCCCAGCCACTCAACCGGGCCCAGCCACGTTGATACACAAACTTAACTACCATGGTGATCTTACAAGTTGTGCTCCCATATCCTCCCTCTGTACAATGTTAACACTTTAATGTTTAGTATTTTTTTTAAATTCAAACATCTCTTATGTTATGGATTGAATGAGTTGGAATCTTAACCCCAATATAGTTCCATTTGAGAATAGAGTTTTCTTTATTGTTAATAAGATCATGTCAGTGCAAGATGCATCTCAAACCTAACCACTTTTGTGATATAAGAAGAGGTAGTAGACAGAGACAAGTTAGCATGAACTGGGAAAGAGAGCACATGAGGATAGCAAGGAATTGAGGAACACAAGGACTATGGAATCTGAGATAAGGATCTTCTCCCCGGGAGCGACGGAGAGAAAACTTCCCCTGTAGCTGATGTTCTAAATTCAGACTTCTAACCTCCTAAACTTCAAGAAAATAAATTTCCATCCTTGAAGCCACCCACCTGTAATTTTTCTGTTATAGCAGCAGCATTAGGAAACTAAGACGCCTTATTTTATAGAGCAAGGTCAGTGCAATGTTAGATACAACAAATACTATGATGAGTAAGAAATGTTGCCATAATTAAGGAGTTATAATAGAATGAGTCTAGAAATCTACATAACTATACCCACAACATTTTAAAGTTCTTTATAAAGATGATATATGATATTTATTATGAAGGAAAGAAATATCTTTGTGGAGTGGATATTTGAAAATTCCAATTCCTATGTCCATATTTGCCATATCTGGTATTGTGTTTGTGAGAAGACATACATAGATAAATAAGACATGGTTTCCTCCCTCAGACTCATAGTCTAGTGGGAGAAAATTGATAACACAAATTACAATGGCACATAATGCTCAGGGGCAATACTCAGGGATCTATGGGAGCTCATATTAGGCATGTGTAACTGAGCTTGGAGAAGGCTGGCACAAGGCAAAAGATGACTTGGACAGAATCTCAAAGATTAACAAAAATATAAAAGGTGGAAGTAATGAGGAGAAAGAGCATCTAGGAAACAGAAATAAATATGTACAGAGGCATGGCCTATTGGAAACACCGTAACATCTCTTGCTGCAGGTGGAAATTTATTCACTGAGACTCCAAGACACACACACACACAAAAAAAAAATGTATAGAATTTTCTTTACTGGATTTCTTCTTCCTCTAAACATCTTCCCCAACTATGTCACCATTTTCACTGATTGGTTGGAAGAATATTAAAACATAATTATTCAATGATTTAAAAAAAGAAAAAATAACTTGTTACCCTGAGATAAACTAGATTTCTTTTGGGTAACTCGTCATGTTTCATGATTTCACGTTTCTCCACTCTTCCCCTCCTTTTCTTCTCCCCGGAGGCATCTAGAAGGCTCAAGCAATTCCACTGTGAAAGGGAAGGATGTCTTGCCTCTGTGTGGTCCTTCTCTACAGTCTCTTACTGATCGCCCCTTGAGATGTCATTCCTTTGACTGGTCTCTGGACATCATCCAGCTGCTTTTACTTGTGAGAATTTTCTCAGTGAGGACTCATAGGAGTAGTACTGCTCTTGGGGAATGCAGCTATTTTCCCCTGTACTGAGCCCTCTGAAATGCAACCCTGTCATCAGTTGGCCAATGATTTTGGAGGGTCCACTTCAAAGCCTTTGCTATGGGATTCACTTGCCCCACATGGTGGCTTCCTCTTGGCTGATGCACTCAGATGCTCTGTGACTTCTTCAGCCTCCCATGACAACCTCTGAATCCCTTCCATTTGACATTTGGAGACTATGAGAAATAAGGGGTGCCCTATGTCAGGCTCTCTCTCACCCTCTGCTCCAACTGCCACCATTTATGCTCTGATTTGGGCTTGATTTTTTTTTTTTTTTAAATCCCATGGTCTTAGAAGTAAGGAACTTGTTCTGAAGTTGGCCCCAGACCATTTTGTTTGCCTCACAGACTTCAGTGATCGGGGGCACACCATCCATGGCTAATTAATTCTCTATCTATCTGTCTATCTCAATCTCAATCTCTCTCTTTCCCAATTCCCTTGTTTCTCTCTGTCTCTGAGGTAAAGTGAAGGATCCTCTATGCCCTGCCTAGTGGGGAAGGATTTTCTTTGGATCATGTTTATTTTTTTACCTTTTCCCATCTTTGCTTTAAAGGGAGAAAAGGCTGCCAGAAAAGATTGCGGAGAAAGCAACATATATTTAGGAGATATTTCAAAAATATTAACCTTCATTAAACACATTTGGAGAATTGCAAGTAATTTCATATAGTGGCCAATTAATTTCTAAAGGCACAGACACCTGAATTGGTAAATAAGTGCTTGGGCTATTTCAGCTGATACTACAATCAGGAAAATAGCTTTACAATGACACATTTTCTTGATTTAGAGAGGTGGTTTAGTGGTTAAGAACAAGAGATCTGAAGCCATGTTATCTGGGCTGAAATTCTATACCCACCACCTACTTATTGTGTACCCTTAGGAACAATGCATTGCCAAATGTTTCTTTAGTTTCCTCCTCCAAAAAAGAGCTAAAGTAATAGTACCTACTTTGGACAATTGTGGTAATTCGCTGATTATGTATAAAAATGTTAAAAGAATGGCTGACATAGAGAAAGCACTCCTAAAGTGTTCACTTTACTAATATTGATATACTGAAAATAAAACCTATTATTTTCTAATATGCTCAGAAAACCCAACACAAATCATGGTAAATGTGTGCTATGCATAATTAATCCTTGATTATTGTGTGAAACTCTAACGATTCTTTTAACAGAATAAGAGTAAATAAGCATTACAATAAGTCTCATAGATATTGAAACATGCTATCTAGAATGAAAATAGTCAATTCAGTGTTGGATTTTATTCATTAGCATATGTGTTTATTCACCTAAAATGCAGCCATCACATAATACTTTTACTTTCTCTTTCTTTCATCTGAAAATAAATTTTTTCCTCTGATGTCTACCCATAATTTGCACTAGAGTACATGGAAATCTTGAGGTCAAGCCAGAAGGCAAAATTTGGCCCTGAGGGAGATTAGACAAGATCCTATGACACTATGATCGCTCTTAATCATGTAGGACAACTTGAGAGAGTAGTATTATTGAATAGCTTGATCCCTCGATGCTACTATAACTGGTAAGACACCTTGAGGTTATCCTTCAAATTATGTCTTAATGAAGAGCTGAGTAGACTTGGCTCATACATGATTAGACTTTAATTTCTCTTTACTAGTGCATTTGCTACATGGATTTCATTTTGAAATTAGTCCAAAAAAAAAAAAAAATTATCAGCAAATTGTAACAAATTGCTTGTGAATAATTTTCCAGGCGTGTGATGTTTGAAAACTCTAAGAACATATTTAATGAAATGTCGATATGAAAGAAAAGTAAAACCCTAATGACCATTCAAAAGTGAACATGAGAATTGTGATAATAAATCCCTATGATATTTGTAACAAAGTGACATAGTTTACTTTCAAATATTTGGTATAACAGTAATTAGAAAATGAAAAGCCAAAACAAAAGGTTAAAATAAATATTGCATACCAAAGATATTTTGAAGTTAGAAAAACAGACCAGCAAAATGCCTGTATTATCTCTAACAGAATTCAGCAAACTAGAGCACTCCAACTATAAAGAGGAACAACAAAAAGCACTAAACGATGTGAAGCCAAACTTTAAACTTGTAATTGCTGGAAAAACCTACATTATTTCTGGAGAATGGATGATTTGCTGAATAAAAGATTTACTGGCAAGAAGTAGCCTCATGCACACTTAAAGATGTTTCAGCGTGATAAAGTTCTTTTATTCTCACGGAGGGTAAGGAAATTCTCAGATTTGACACAGCAGGTTTAAAGTGGGCTGCACCCAAAGTGAACTTTGTCTCCAGTCAGTGTTTTCTTTCACATTATGTTTTGTAAGTGCCACTATAAGCCTTTGGGAAAGCTTTGTTTTCCCTTAGATGGCTACAGACAATCACTTTGTGTGTAAATGGCACACAGATAATAATTTCAATCCTTCAGCAATAGATCAAACTCTTCCACATTAATAATATTGATAATGCAGTGAAAGGAACAATATAGCTCTAAGCTTAGCAGAAATAATCACTGATCAAGTATTTTTGAATAAGTAAGGAAAAATCAACATTACAAACTTGTAGAGGTTAACATCAAAATACAGAACTATCAAAATGAAGCTGCTTATTTAGATTTATAAGCAATTTACAGAATTGAGACTGTAGAGATCAGAAGTGCATTGGAATACTAGCCACACCACTATGAAAATGCTATCATTGCTATTCTAATTAATAAAAGTGAGCGGAACAATGGGGCATTGTTTTATAATGAATTAGGACTACATTTTGATGTATTTCTTAGGGTCTGTAATATACTGAAAGGTTGCCTCCTGCCTCAAAGTGGTCTGGGAACCCATCAAGATTTAAGTCTATCAGAGTTTACAGAACTGGAAGCTTACCCATGCTATTTTCTTCTCCAGGGGCCTCCAACTGTCCTACCGTCACTCATCAAAATTAGTTACAATGTGCTATATACAATTGGGCACTCTGGTGGCGCAGTGCCTAAGGCATTTGACTGCTAACCAGAACGCCGATGGTTCAAACCCACCAGCCACTCCTCAGAAGGAAGATCAGGCAATCTGCTTCCATAGAGATACTACCTCAGAAACCCAAGGAGAGGTCTCTATGAGTTGAATTGACTTGAGGGCTGTGAGTTTGATATACAATTAATACTCCAAATTTGACCCCTTATCGTAGCTGCTCATCTGCTCCAAGTTTACACAGTGTTCTCAAATCTTAACACACAGCAATTTATCAGTCATATACTTCTGAAGGGAGCTCTGGAGGCCTAGGGCCTATGGCATTTGACTGCTAACCAGAAGGCTGGAGGTTCAAACCCACCAGCCACTCCCCAGAGGGAAGGTTGGTAAATCTACTTCCATAGAGATATCACCTTGGAAACCCAAGGAGGGGTTGCTATGAGTGAGATCTCACTCAAGAGCAGTGAGTTTGATTTGAGTTATACTTTTGAAAACACATTCTTTTACATTGTGATCTTTCCCAAGCTATGAACATCTATTTTCAAAGAGGGTGAAGATCTAAATATGTTAAAAGAGACACACATGTGACAATGCTTCACTCTAAAAGAAGCTTCATTATAAAAAAATTTAAAAAATAAAAATAAAAAATAAACCTCACTGCCATCCTGTCAGATTCAACTCATAGCAACCCTTCCTTGGGTTTCCAAGGTGGTATCACTACGGAAATAGATTGCCCAACCTTCCTTTTGAAGAGTGGTTGGTGGGTTTGAACCGTCAGCCTTCTGGTTAGCAGTCAAATGCCTTAGGCACTATGCTACCAGAACTCCCAAAAAGAAGTTTAGAAGATGGAAAACATAAAAACCTGTGCTCAACTCCCTTTAAAATAATTTCTTTTTATAATATTACCTTAATCTGGACTATTAAATAAAAATACTTTATAACCTGATGTATATCAAATAGGATTTAAAATTTCCAATATATAATAATAATAATAGCAAATCTTGCAAAGCAAAGAATGTTCAACATTAATGCAACTTTTCAAATGACAGGCTAATGGGAAACCATAGGTGAAGGTGTGGACAAAAATAAAATCCTTTTGTTATGCTACATTTATCTGCATTCAAAATAGTGAAAGGGTGATTAAAAGAATAGTGCAATATAAAGGATAACTAATTTCTAATATTTTCTTACAATCTGAAATAATTTCCCTACACTGCATTCAACTTAAGTGCAAAAGTCACTGTTTTCTATACAGAAACGTACTTGCCTGCTATCCCAAGGTTATCATTGTTTTTTTTAAGCATGTGAAAAATAAGGGTTTTTAATGTTTCTTCAACTCATTTGATTAAAACAGTCAAAAACACTAAGAATTATTTCATTGGCCAATCACTCTAACCTTACCTTGTATATTACAGCTTGGACTAACCAATCAAAATGCAAAATATTAGCAAGGTCATAGTAGTATAACAAAACATACTACTATATTTCACAGATTACAAAAGACATTAAAATTCTGATACCCCATTCATAAGGAAAAGATTGTAATGAGAATAGAAAATGGCACAACATTAATTCATTGTGTGACAAAGAATATAATGAGAATGGGAAATAGTACAAACATAACTCATTCTTGTTACAGTTTTAAGATTGTAATGTCATGGTTCATATCACATACTTAGCAAGAAGGTGGTAGTCAACGTGTTACGATATTCATTGGTTATTCTGAATTTAGTAAGACCATTATTATATATACAATATTTTAAAATTTTCATATTTTGGAATAAGTATGTTCAAGAATTAAACAATATTGCCAAAAAGTCTTATCTGGAAAAATAGCGTGTTTGTGACTAAAATGTGAGGAATACTGTCATAAATCCACCTGACAAGTAAAAATGTTAGATTAAAATGTGCTATTGGATACATTCAAGTTAATATTTTTAAAATGGACTAAAATGTATTGGTAAGCAATTTTTTTAAATCATTTTATAAAGTAATGCATAGTTTTATAAAATATTCAGCTATTACATTACAAAATGAAGCAATGTTTGCAGTGTGATTAGAAGTCTTTGCCTGATAATCAGCTCTGCTGCTTCTGACTTTTCTGAGGAGAACAGACACTGTCCTCATACGTGCAGGAGGCAAATTCCTAGTGTTGTAGAATATCAGGAGAAATGAAGCTGAATTTTGCAATCAAAGTAATAGCAATATAACAAGTCTAATAAGCACTTGTGGTCAAGAAGATGTCTCAAAAAAGTTGGTAAGATTACTTTCAAGTAATTACTTTGATCAGTTTTAAAGCATCCACACTAGTATTGATGTGCATGGGGGCATACTGTGGATTATCAAGCATTGCATGTTTATATATGTATGTGCACACATGTGTGCATGTACATGTGCATACAGGTGATTTTGTATGTGCATGTATATGTATTTAAAAATGTATTCTCTTTTTCATCTAGTTGATTTTACTTTTTGATTACATAGGAATTGGTTAGTATTAAGATTAGATTAAAATTTGTTTGCTTTCCCTAAATAAATATTCAATAACATGCCAGGATGTGAGGTCAAATTTAATTAACCCAGGATTTAAAAATTGACTTAAATTATGCCAGAAATAGATAAACTGCACTTTTAAATTAAGTGTTTAGCATGGTAATATTCCATTTTTCAACATCTTTAGTTTATGGGGAAAGTTGAATGTAAAAAGAATTTTGTGAAATGGGTTCAATGTGAAAATACTGCAGGCTTCATGATCCAATAAAAAAGGAGACCTAATAAGCTGTTTAAAACCTCGAGATGGTATCTCTACGGAAATAAATTGCCCAATCTTCCTTCCAAGGAGTGGCTGGTAGATTTGAACTGCCAGCCTTCTGGTTAACAGTCAAATGCCTTAAGCACTGTGCTACCAGAGCTGCCTTTTTACGAACTATAGTTCAATGATAATTTTTAAATATACTTTATAAAATGTAGAGTTTTGATAATTTTCAAGGTTCCACTGTGTATTGGTTCTCTAGTACAGCTATAACAGAAATACCACAAGCAGATGGTTTTAATAAACAGGGATTTACTCTCTTCAGTTTAAGAATCTAGAAGTCTTGAGTTCAAAGTGCCAGCTCCAGGGACTTGGTGAAGGTCCCTCTCTCCACCTTGGGGTTTAGCTCTGCCTCTTGTTCCTGGCCCATTAGAGCCGGAGGCTTTTTCTGACTTATGCAGCTGTTAGCTAGTGATGCTAAGAACCCAAGCTCAACAAGTAAAATGGCAGTCCAAACATTAGAAGACAACACAGCAGGCCACTAGTTCAAGTCCAGGAAAATCCCAAGAGCAGCAGGCAACATGGCAGGCCACGGAGATGAAGACTCGAACAAATGTGGGATCCAGATGTGCCAAAAACTCAAGACTTTTCTCAAAACTTCTCCATATATACTGGAAATAGGTCACGCCCCAAAGATAGCTACTTAGCTGCTCACAGCAGATTCCACCATGGAGTTGATTACACCACATTCAATCTCATGATGGGGAATAACTACATCCAGCTGACCAGACACTCAGAACCACAGCCTAGCCAAATTGACATACAACCTTAACTACGACACACTGATTAGTCAATAATCATGGCCATCAACTTGATTCTGACTTGTAGGACTCTATAGAGTAGAACTGCCCCATAGGGTCTCCAAGGCTATAAATCTTTATGGAAGCTGACTGACTCATATTTTTTGCATATAGCAGCTGGTGGGTTCAAACCACTGACCTTTTAGTTTGGTAGCCAAATATTTCAACCATTGCCCCCCCCCCAGGGTTCCTCACTTATGTAATACATTGAAGTAAAAAACTCAAAACTAAAATCTTTATTCTATAATTTTTTGTATGATTTCTCCATATTACATGGAAATAAATAGCTAGATAATTTTATGGGATGGGGATGAGGATATTACTCAAATTATTTAGATAGGTTACAAACCTCTATTTCATGAAACTAACGAAAGAGAATAAGATATTAATATATATTTTAAGGAAACTTCAGATTTTCAGGGATTATAATGTCCAAAACAAACTGAATATCCTTTGTATAGTCAGTTAACCTAATCTAAGCAGTTATCTTTAGAATTCTAAGCACATTTTTAGTAACTCACTCAATGGTACAAAAACTCATACCTACATTAGTTGGTCCCTAATAATTATAGTTTTAAAAAAAGAAAAAAAAAGGTCAAGGAAACCTGCAGAATTCTATTTTGTAGGCGCTCTAGGGATACACTGGGTAAGCCATTTGGCTGCTAACCAAAAGTTTGGTGGTTCAAACCCCTAGCTGCTCTGTGGGAAGATGATGAGGCAATCTACTTTTGTAAAGATTTACAGCCCTGGAAAAACAACGGAGGTTGCTATGAGTCAGAATCAACTCTATGGCAGTGGGTTTGGTTTGTACATACTGTATGCTACATCTAATTTCCCTAACCATTATCATCTCAAAGTCCAAACAGATTCTGAAAAATGAGATTATTCCAATATTTAACATATGCATTGGAAAATAACTTATTTGGTCCAAAACTCAAACTCAAAAAAAAAAAGGTAACTATGATGAGTTACTCTACTACGACTGGCCAAAGAATTCAAAGGACAATTTTGATGTATAATTTGTTGTTGTTGTTTTTGTTGTGTGTGATTTCGACTCACAGCTCCAGATGACGAAGTAGAACTGCTACATAGGGTTTTCTGGGCAGATTGCCAGGTCTGTCTCCCTGAATGCCATTGGGGGCCTTTGAACCACCAATTTTTGAGTCAGCTTATGTGCTTAGCAGGAGCTCTGGTAGCATAGTGCCTAAGGCACTTGACTGCTAACAAGAAGGCTGGCGGTTCAAACCCACCAGCCACTCCTCAGAAGGAAGGTTGGGAAATCTAGTTCCATAGTGATACTGCCTCGGCAACCCAAGGAGGGGACGCTATAAGCCGGGTCCAACTCGACGGCATATAACAAAAACAACAACATGTGCTTAGCTGTTACACCACCAGGGCTCCTTGACACATAATACCAAGGCTTAAATCAGTCATGCTTTTATCTTTTTTAACTGAGTGCATCTGTTTTGAATTTATTATAGACAATTGGAAAAATGCTCTTTATTGCAGGTTTTTATTCTAATTTTCCTCATTTTTCCAGATAAAAGTTTTAAGAAAAGTTAACTTGATGCTAAGAACCATGTGAAACTCTTGACGATGGAATATTATGCTATAGTTTATACACATAAGCAGCTTTGTGTATCTAACATGACTTTGGCTCTGTAACTTTTAACACACCAATTAAGTTGTTCAAGCCTCTGATTTAAATAGCTGTCTATGACTGTTGACGGTTGATTTATTTCCTGATAATCATTGGAGCTGCTAAGTGAAAAACCAGAGAAAGCATATTTTCAGGAGCACTGCTCTTAGGCGTAGCACTTACTGAATTCAGACTCCAGGATTGTGAAGGGGCAAATGGCTATGTAGCATTTCTAATATATAAACAAATTGTTCCCTTTCTTGAAGAATTACTTTTCATCAAGTAACAAAAATTTGACCATTACTAATTTACTAATCATTACATTTGTTGTTGCAGTTGCCATTAAGTCGATCCCAACTCAAGTACTTGTATAGATTAGAATTACTCTATAGGATTTTCAAAACTGTGACCTTCTGAAGCACATTGCTAGTCTTGTCTTTTGAGGTACCTCTGAGTGCGTTGAACTTCCAATCTTTCTGCTAGTAGTCAAGCACTTACCACTGTGCCACCCAGGGACTCCCTAATCTCTGCATAAACTAGACCAAATCAAACCCATAGTCATAGAGTCGATTCTGACTCTTAGTGACCCTCATTGGTTTTCCAAGGCTGTAAATCTTTACAGAAGTAGATTGCCTCATCTTCCTCTCACAGCTGGTGAGCAGCTGGTGGGTTTGAACCACTGACCATCTGGTTAGCAGTCAAATGCCTTACCTACTATACCACCAGAGCTCCTTTTTAATTTCCATGTAGGATTTGGAATTCAATATTGAATTTATAATAGTGAAAATGGAGATATACTTTAGAAGTTAGGGTAAAAAAAAGTTAGGATGAGTTTTAGGATCCTTTGGGTAAAAGATAAATAAATACAGAATATACTTTATGAAAGATTTTTGGATTTCATATACAGGATAGAGGTGGTAGTATCACTAAATAAACTTTTTTACAAGAAACCAAAATGTATTGTCCTCCTGTAATAGTTATAAAAAATGGTTTTCTGAACATGCCCTTGCCTTAATCCCTGAAACATTTGAATATGGTGTTGCTGTTGTTATTATTTAAAAAAAAAAAAAATAAAGTCATTGACATCAATTCGATCCCAATTCATAAGCGACCCCTCCTTGGGTTTCTGAAGCAGTATCTCTATAGAAGTAGATTGCTCGCTCTTCCTTCCAAAGGGTGGCTGGTGTTATTAGGTGCCATCAAATAGGCTCCAACACATAGCAATCTTAGGTACAACAAAATGAAACGCTATCCAGTCCTACACCATCCTCACAATCCTTGCTATGCTTGAGCCCATCATTGAAGTCACTCTATCAATCCAACTTGTTAAGGGTCTTCTCCATTTATGCTGACCCTCTACATTATCAAGCATGATATCCTTCTCCAGGTACTGGTCCCTTCTGACAACATGACCAAAGTAGGTGAGAAGAAATCTGGTCATTCTGGCTTCCAAGGAGAATCAGGTTTCTTCCAGTACAGATCTTTTCCTTTTTTCTGGCAATCCATGGTGTTTTCAGAATTCTTTCCCAGCACCACGATTCAAAAGCATCAGCTCTTCTTCAGTCATCCTTATTCACTGGTTAGCTTTCACATGCTTATGAAGTGATTGAAAACACCAGGCTTGGGGTTAGGCGCACCTTCAAAGTGACATCTTTGCTTCTGAACACTTTAAACACATGTTTTGCAGCAGATTTGCTGAGTGAAATATGAAGGGTGATTTGCTGACTGCTGCTTCCATGGGTGTTTATTGCAGATCCAAGTAAAATGAAGTCCCTGACAACTTCAATCTTTTCCCCATTTATCATGATGTTGCTTATTGGTCCAATTGTGGGGATTTTTGTTTTTTTTATGTTAAGATTCAATACAAACTAAAGACTGTAGTCTTTGATCATCATCAGTGAGTGATTCATGTCATCTTCACTATCAAGAAGCAAACTGTGTCATCTGCATATCACAAGCTGTTAACAAGTCTTCCTCCCATCCTAATGCTACATTCATTTTCACATGGTCCAGCTTCTCAGATTACTTATTCAGCACACAGATTGAATAAGTATGGTAAAAGGATACAACCCTGACACACACCTTTCCTGATTTTAAGCCATGAAGTATACCCTTTTTCTCTTTGAATAACAGTCTTTTGTTGTGTGTACAGGTTCCTCATGAGCACAATTAACTCTTCTGGAATTCCCATTTTTCACAATGTTATCCATAATTTGTTATGATCCACACAGTCACATGCCTTTGCATAGTCAATAAAACACAGGTAACATCTTTCTGGTATTCTTTGCTTTCGGCTAAGACGCACCTGACATCAGCAATGATGTCCCTCATTCCATGCTCTGAAGCCAGCTTGAATGTTTGGTAGTCCCCTGCCAATATATTGCTGCAACCATTTTTGAATTTTCTTCAGCAAAATTTTACTTGCATGAGATGTTAATGATACTGCTTTATAATTTCCGGATTCTGTTGGATCTCCTTTTTTTGGAATGGGCACAAATATCAATCTCTTCCAGTCAGTTGTCCAGGTCTTCCAAATTCCTTGGCACAAACGAGTGTCACCAGCACCACATCTGTTTGTTGAATAATCTCAATGAGTATTCTATTAATACCCAGAGCCTTGTTTTTGCCAATTCCTTCAGTGTAGCTTGCACTTGTTCCTTCAATTCCATTGGTTCTTGTTCATATGCTACTTCCTGAGATAGTTGAACATCTCTAGTGAATATGGTCTATTTCATGGCAAAAGAGCCTTTGCAGATGTAACTAAATTAAAGATTTTGAGAGAGGAGGATTATCTCAGATTATCTGGGTTGGTGAAATTTAATCACAGGTGTCCTTATATGTAAATGTGGGAAGCAGCAGAGACAGAAAGATATTTGAAGATGCTGTGCTCCTTGGTTTGAAGATGCTGGAAGGGACCAAGAGTCAAGGAGTGCAGGTGACCTCTAGAAACTGGAAAAGGCAAGGGAACAGATTCTTCCCTAAAGCCTTCAGAAGGAATGACGCCTTGCCGACACCTTGATTTTAGTGAGACCCATTTAGACTTCTGACCTACAGAACTGAAAGACAATAAATCTGTGATGTTTTAAGTTACTAAGAGTGTAAGTTGTCACAAAGTCACTAAGTGTATAATTTCCTACAACAGCAATAGAAAATTAGTAAAACCCTCAACACATTTTAAAGATCAAGTGTCTTTTAAACACCAGTTTGAACATACATATTTTGAAATCAGATAGATAATTTTAAAATTAAACATATAAAATAACTGTATTAAAATACACCACCACAAAAGCATTTTTTTCTCTTTTTGCATTTTAAAGTTCAGAATATCTTGTATCTTAAAGTTTAAAGAACTAGTGTGAAATTAGGTGTATATTAAAATATCTTTCCTCTGAAAATGAAATTGCAATTTTGGAATTTATTTTTCAAGTTAACAAAAGATAATAACAGAACAATCGGCTCAGAAACAAGACTGTAACTTTTAATTCCTCTACATCTGGGAGCACAGAGAAGCCTTACATCTCTTTCTTATTCATTTGCCACAATAATCCTTGGTGAATACACCTCATCACCTGATTGTACCCTTGGTAAATTTTCTTATTTTGCAGTCTTAATAGAGGAAAGATACCCATCATCATAAATCTTAAATATCTTTGCAAGTACAAGTGAAAATACAAGCTCATATATGTTAACAGCTGTACAACTGCCTCTTGGGATAAATGTATTATAGAAGTAGAGCAGTCATAATAGTGCTCACAATCTCATTTTTCCCATTTCATAGATTTTATACCTGTGCCATCTGGGCAATACACCTGGATGTACGACAGGATACTTACAAGGCCTGGCTTTCTAAATAGTTTTTCTTGGCCTCTGATTTTTTGTGGAGGAGTTCTTTATATTTTATTTTTGTGTGTACAGTGCATATGAACACTAATATTGAAAAGAAGCATATATTTTGTTGTGAAAAAAAGAATGTGAATATAGTTCTATAAGACATGAACAAGATGAAGCATTTTCTTTCGTTCTCCTCATTAACAGGGAGCTTTTGGCCAAGTCATTTCACTAATCTGTGCTCATTTCTTTGTCTTTCTGAAAACTGGAGAAAGAAGTATTGTTAGGATTAATTAAGAGAAATATGCTTGGTAGGGATATTTTAAATCAGTATTTATATACTGTATTGTGTGATTTTATTTGTGATGTTTCTTCAAATTAAATACAATGTAGTGGATTTCTTTTAAAAAAAACCTTTCATTTCCTTTACTCTTTTCTAATTTTCTTTTCATTCCTTGTCCTCCTTCACTGTTTTTTCCCCCTCTTTCCTTTTCTTTTCCTTTTTCAACAACTGTTTTACTAATATGTCAGTGTTTTGCTAGAACACAGGCTGATGTGACTCAAAATAGCATAATCCACTATAGGACTTCTTCATCTATTCTTTGCTTATCTCTTTTGGGAGAGACAATCCTGTGACCTTCAAAGCAAAGCAAAGATCTCAAGAAATGTCCAAGGCATCCCAGCATGATAATAATAATCACATCTTCACTTCAATGATAGTATTCCAACTAATGACAAAGTCATTAATTTCAGTGAACTGGTCTGTGTGTTCCTTCTTTGTTGCAGAGCTATTGTGTCTTCTTGTACCAAAGTTCTAACTCACTTCCACCCAGTCAACTCCAACTCATAGCAACCCCTATTGGGTTTCCAATGCTGTAAATCTTTATGGAAGCAGAGTGCTTCATCTTTCTTCCCTGTCTCATCTTTCTTCTGTGGAGTGGCTGGTGGGTTTGAATCACCAACAATTTGGTTAGCAGCCAAATGTCTTAAACACTACACCACCAGAGCTTGTATTGTTGTTGTTGTTAGGTGCCATCGAGTCATTTCCAACTCATAGGGACCCCATGCACAGCAGAACGAAACACTGCCTGATCCAGCACCAGCTCCATGATCCCTGCTATACTTGAGCCCATCATCGCAGCCACCGTGTCAATTCATCTTGTTGAAGGCCTCCCCCTCTTTCATCGACCCTCCACCCTACCAAGCATGACATCCTTCTCCAAGGACTAGTCCCTTCTGAGAATATGACCAAACTAGGTGAGACGAAGTCTGGCCATTCTCACTTCCAAGAGTATTTCGGGTGCACTTCCTCCAGGAGAGATCTGTTAGTTCTTTAAGCAGTCGGTGGTACTTTCAGAGTTCTTCGCCAGCACAACTCAAAAGCATCAACTCTTCTTTGGTCTTCCTTACTCATTGTCCAGCTCTCACATGCATAGGAGGCAATTGGAAATATCATGGCTTGTGTCAGGCTCACCTTAGTCCTCAAGGAGACATCCCTGCTCCTCAGCACTTGAAACAGTTCCTTCGCAGTTGACTTTCCCAATGCTATACCTCGTCTAATGTCCTGACTGCTGCTTCCACTAGAGCTTGTACTAGTGCCCTCAAATTGTCCTTAAGACTAGAGCTGCCTGTCTATGCAATCAATTTCGTGAAAGCATTCTGTTTTCACGCTTATCTCCAGAATAGCTGCATTAAAAAATTCTGTTGGAGGATAGCCTTTCTCTGAAATGTCGATTGGTTAACATGAAACATAGTTCATGGGTTGTGTTTCATTTCACTTCAAGTCTTGGACCTTGCATGACATATGGCCTTATTTTTTACCTACAGGAATAATTTAAATAAAATCAGTTAATTAAATTAATATATTTTAGTTTCTAAAGACAAAAATACAATACAAATGTGAAAAGTAATGCTATACCTGGAACAAATTATGGTGATGTCAAAAAAATATATATATATTATGTGGTGGGAAGGTGAAAACATGGAGAAAAGAAAACATTGTCATTTTATTGAATGTGTAAGTATATGAATTGTACATATTTTTAATTTAGTCTTTAGGAAAAAATATTAATGGAAACATAACTATATAACATTTCAAATGTACATCTTCCAGATATGAGGCTCAGATGAGAGTCAGTCCTGATACAGTGGTCTTGTTACTATGCCCTACTGGTTGAGTGTACAGTTGCTGGTCATCCTTTTAGTCATCTGTGGGCTATAATGCTGCAAAAAGGCAGGCAAGTTTTCTCCCCATTACGTGCAGTTAAGTTCCTGTTTGCAAGTGTTATTTATAAGAAAGGCAGCAGGACTGGGAAAGTAACCAAAGAAAATAATGTTAGCATAAATGCTTCGAAGGAGACATGTGTCGTTAATGGCTTTTCAGAAACCATAGGGAGAGAGGGAGTAACACTTCCACTCCACTGAGCTGGCTTAATTTTTTGAAGCCATGTGAACTATTTGAAGAGCTTTATAGAATCTCACTTCTGAATCAGGACTTTGTTACTTTCAAAGTAGCTGTTACTATTCTAATAGCATGAATGGCAATAAGAAAATACAAAGGAAAAAAAAAAATTCAACACATAACTTCTGGAGATGCATCTGCCATTTTCTTGGTGGTCAGGCACACATCCAGAGCAGCAAGCATTCCTCCATGGTGATAAATATAAAAGACAACTTTGAAGAAAACCATGCATGTATATGAGGATCTCACTAGGACAAAGTCATAATTTTACATATAGCTTAGGAAGAAGGTAGTAGTTCAAATTTTCCTCGACATTTATTTTTAAATGAATACACACCATTCATATCAACCCTACAAATCATTTCTAAAGGGAAAATTATTTTTATTCAATCTTCAATGTTATGATAGTTAATACAATCAGTGAAAACTATGAGAGCTGGTATATGGCAAGACAGCCTTGTTTTTCCAGGTCTCCCAAGTTTTCTGCCTTTGACATGCTGCAGTCTTTATCACTTTTCTATTGTTTTAGTGAACAATGTTAGTTTTTTGTCTCTGACAGGATTCTGCTTTATGTGGGTTCTAGCTTTTGCAGTTTTTACTCTGTATTTACCTTGAGTGAGGTGAGTTAATGGGACAGTAAAATGGAATCTATTGCTTACATTTTATGTAAATCACACAGAAGTTCTCAGTTTATCAGCAAAGGCATCTGTACTCATTTTACAAAATATTTATAATGAAGACATTTGTGGTGAAATGAAGAGAACATTTAAAGGAGGAGACAGGAGACATGGGTTTTAAAGATTTGCTGAATGAAGCTTTTGCTGTGAACTTAGGACATGCGTTTCTTCCACCTCCAGAGTTCTATGGCTTTTATAATAAAGTGACTATTTCAAATTAGTAGAGAAGCTGAATTCAGAGCTATCATATAGTTCTTTGTCATTTATTCTTTGTCAAGTTACAGGAAAAATATTTGTTTTTCCCAAGCCCCTCAGCAAGGATAACAAGCTAAAAATCTTTACCTAGCTTGGCCCTGGACCTCATTTGGTTACCTCACCTTAGAAATTTCTAACACCTCATCCCCGGCCACAGCACTTCCATCATTATCTATGCTACACACAATTTGTCAGGTAGTTCTTTATAAATGATAATTATAGTGCTGTCATTTTTTCTGTGATTCCTCAGCAAGGACTTTGAAACATTCATTATGTGGACAATAATTTCAACTTATTTTCTAACACAGACAGTTAACATTAAGATCACCAACCAGTTTTTTTTTTGTTTCCTCACCAATTTTACTTAAGAAAAGACAAAAAGGAGAATTGAGGGAAAGTTAGGTGCTTTACTAAGTAACCATTGTCTTTTTATATCAATTTGATTTTCATTTGCCCAGATACATGGCATATTAAAGGCATTGATATTGGGAGGGGTTGTACTGCAAAGGTCCAGATTTTATCTCATCAGTTGAGGAAGTAATGCTTGCCACTTTGAAGTAGGAAATTTTTTGAATAATCTGATGACAAACTAGGAAGGTTTTACTGAACATCCATTTTGACTTCAAGGTCATTAATTCTCAGAATTCTGTTCTCAGATATAAAGACAAGTCTGGTAATGGTTATTAAAAAGGGGGGGAGGAGATGGTCTATCTGAAGTTCAAGGGAATATGGACTTTTATGGAGTGTCTGGAATTTCCTTCCAGTGCTATGCAATGACAACAAGGCAGATGTTTGGGTTCTGTTAAATGGAAGATAACTGACAAAAATTAGAAGAGGATTTATCCTCCTTGGGTTGTAAAAGCTCAGTTTTCTTTTCTAATACGAGAAATACTTTGATAGCCGTGTGGAACACTGAGAGCATTTATTGTATGATTTTAACTGAACGTCTCAGGTCGTGCCACTGAACTTGGGATCTTCCCTCTCTTTTGATCTTATGCCTTATGTTTTCTCCAGAAACTTTCAATAAAGTCAATACTGAATCGTTCACTTGCATAAGCTTATTCTTCCCTTATAATAAAACAAAGGAAATCCCCCAAATCAAATGGCATAAAAATGTTATGAGTGTTTTAAAAAATGTTTACTATTTTAGTTTCTTTCTAAATATAACCTTTAAAAAATTATTTGAAGCAAATGATTACTGGAAAGATAAAACATCAGAAACAATTTCTCCACCCACACTGGTGTTAATTCTTTCGGAGCACAATATCCTGACGTATAAAGAGGAGTTTCATTTAATTTCGTCAATATTTTTATTTATTTTCTTGGCAGTTTTCCCAAACTTATATATAAATAACAAAATGTTTGCCTTTTTAAACACTTTTAAGTGTACCGTTCAGTGACATTATTTACATTCACTATGTTATAACTATCATCACTATTTCCAAAAGTTTTCATCACCCCAAAAAGAAACTTCTTGTTGTTCTTACGTGCTGTGGAGTCAGACCCAACTCCTAGCGACCCCTCCTTGGGTTTCCGAGGCAGTATCACTATGGAAGTAGATTGTTCCATCTTCCTTCCGAGGAGTGGCTGGTGGGTTTGAACCACCAGCCTTCTGGTTAGCAGTCAAGTGCCTTAGCACTACGCTACCAGAGCTCCTAAAAGAAATGTAGTGCCCCTTAAATAATAACTTCCCTTTTCCCTCTCCTCCCTGTCCTGGTAACCACCGATAAACTTTTGTCTCTACCTTTGCCTGTTTTAGATATTTCACACAAGTGAGATTGTGTGATATTTGTCCTCCGATATTTGACTTATTTCACTCACCATAATGTTTTGAAGCTTCATCCATGGTGTAGTATGCATCAGAACTTCGTGCTCCTTGTGGCTGGATAATGTTCCACTGTGTGTATGGGACATTTTGTTTATCCATTTATCTGTTGATGGACGCTTGTGTGGTTTCTATTTTTTTATTAGTGTGCATAGTGCTGCAGTGAACATTGGTGTCCACATATCACTTTGTTAAGAGCATCTTGAAAGTAAATTTAGTTTACCACTCACTGCCGTGGAGTTGGATCCAACTCATAGCGATCCCTCCTTGGGTTTCTGAGGCAGTATCACTACTGAAATAGATTGTCCAACCTTCCTTCTGAGGAGCAGCTGGTGGGTTTGAACCGCCAGCCTTCTGGTTAGTAGTCAAATGCCTTAGGTATTATGCCACCAAAATTTATTTAATATTTCACAAATATATTATTGAAGAACAAAAATCAAACAGATAACAGAATTACTTAAGCTGGAGATAGATATACTTGGTTTCAAATTATTTAAAACAGGGGAGCATTAGAGTTGAATTTCTATTTAAAGCAGATCCTATACAGGCAATGTGTTTTAAATGAGAAGAATATGGGAATAGTGAAATGTTCCTGAGGCAATATCTCTACAGAAGTAGATTGTCCAATATCCCTTCCAAGGAGTGGCTGGTGGGTTTGAACCACCAGCCTTCCGATTAACAGTAAAATGCCTTAGGCACTATGCCACCAGAGCTCCCTTTTTCCAGACAGGTATGATGGAAAGTTGTTGTTAGTTGCTGGCAAGGTGAGTCCAATTCATCAGAACCCCACTTGTGCAAAATAGAACTGCTCCATAGGGTTTTTAAGGTTGTGAGCTTGTGGAAGCTGATTCCTAGACCTATCTTCCAAGGCATGTTTGAGTGGGATGAAATCACCAACCTTTTAGCTAGTAGTCAAATGCTTCACAATTTACATCACAAGTGGACTAAAAAATTTGCATCCAGATCAGAAGGAGAAAAGTTTGTTTGTTTTTCAGATCTCACACACCTTCACCTCACCTGCTTATGATTCTAATACATCTCTTCTTATGCTTATCCCACCACTCCCTTCACAAAGTTACCAATGTTAATAATGGAGATCTCTTCTGACTTCAAGAGTGATGATGAAGCAGAAAAGTTTGGAACTATTGTACTTCAGCAGGCACTGAAAACTTGAATGTCTGTGAGAGCTAGAAACAATATTTTAAGGACGTCGGATGGATAAAAATTTATTTCTCCTGAAATATGCTTCTGTTTAAACAATTCTGAGAGACTATGCATACAAGAAATATTTCATTTTCCTTTTAAGTCCATTATTAGAACAGTAATAGTGAAAGAGAGAATAAATGAGAATTGCCACCTGGCCTAAGTCTTGTGGACTCAAAGGTTCCAAGGTGAACCAGAGGGCAAATCCCATTCCTAAAAAGTGGAAACTGGTATTCATTTGCTACTGATGCTTACCATAAGGAAACATGGGCTCAGGGACATCAAATCTAGTTTCTTTTGCAAAAGATGCTATTAATATGTATTTTTAAGTGAAACCCCCCACATTTTAAATATTAGCAATTAATTTCAATTGTGTGTTTCAAACAAATCTTCATTGTAGTTTACCCATTAGAACATCTGAAGTGTAGTTTTATTTTTGTTTCATTAAGTACTGTTACACGTAGGTTGGAGTTCATGAGTGGCACAAATGGTCAGCACAATCAGCTGCTGGTGGAAAGATTGGAAGTTCAAGGTCACCCAGAGGCACCTTAGAAGAAAAGAATGGCAATCTACTGGGAAACACCAGGCATTGAAAGCTGTGTGGTGCATAGATCTACTCTAATGCACAAAGGGTCACCATGAGTCAGAATCAACTCAATACCAACTGGCTTTATAGGTTACACATTTTAAATCCACAAAATTAGGACTCAAGAACATAAGAAAATTGGTGTATAAGAAGAACAACATTGGAGTTAAAAAAAAAAAAAAAGAAATGATGATCTGGATTCTGGGTTACCTTAAGCAAGTTGCAATTTTTCTGTGCCTCAGTTTCTAAATTGAATTAAATTACCTCTATGCTACATTTCACCCACAAAGTCCTATAATTTTGACATTCATGGGGAGTTACTTACAACAGTCTGGAAATGCATGAGTGTCTCAGTAAGTGTCGGTGCCTGTTTTCACTGTAGGTTAGGATTTATAAGCACAGATTAAGGTAAAAGGTACAATTAATAACAGCTAATGATTGAACTATTCTATTTTTTCCTTTTGTGGCATTCAATGTTCTCAGTCATTTACACCCACACTCCTAATACTATACTATATAGTTTGCCTATTCAAGCATCTATAGAAAGAAAAGTTATTGAACTACTCATCTATAGAGTACATGGCACCAGAAAACAAACAATGTAGAAGTTATTTTAGACATTTTTATCTCTTTAATTCTACATTCTCCATCAATATTTAAAATGTCATTTTGTCTATAGTTGTTTTTACAGTGCTTGCGTGTTTGTTTGTAACAACTATTCTTTTGACTGAAACCATGTTTCCAGCTAAGCCTTGGCTCTCTCCATTTCCTCTTTCAGGGCATACTTTAGCAGAAAGACAAAGAGGTAGAATTATGATACCTCTTAAGAGCCACCAGAGATCAAAGGTGGATTACAATTATCTTTATTACAAAATAAATATGTATGATTGGTAATGAGTACAATGAAGAATCACTATTTTGTCTAATCTAATGGGTCTAAAAGATAACTGTACATTGATTCACCAGGATGCTTCTTAAAAACGTAAATTCTTAAATCTCATTCCTAGAGATTCTGGTTTCTGATTCAAAATAGGAGAACCACTATTCTAATTTAATATCTTTATAGACAAAGAATCAGTTACTGGGATAAGTTTACTGATTGGAAGACAAGAATTGACCTTTGGCTTTTGGCTTGAATAGGTCATACATGGACAAATTGAAAACAGCATTTTTGGATCTGAACTAACTACAAATTCAAATCTTGATCTATATTTCTTTCAATGTGCTGTTGTTTTGAAGTCTACGCACTTAGTTGTTTCCAATTGTATTACATTTGAATATTATATATAACCTAAATGGATATCCAAATCACAGCTACTATCTGTGACATAAAAGTTGAGAAATAAATACAAAAGAAAGAAAATAGGAGAATTAAAAGGTGATGCAAACAATTAACTAGCTTGACTGCTAATCAAAAGGTTGGAAGTTCAAGTCCATTCAAAGGGAAAATCTGCTTCCAAAAACTCAGCCATTGAAAATTGTGAAACACTGTTCTACTCTGACACACAAGGGGTCACCATGAGTCAGAATCAACTGAGTGACAATTGATTTTTAAAGAGAGTAGAAGATATTGTGCCCATTGGATAATAAAAATGTGCTCTGTAAAAAGGAAATACCAGCATACAATAAAGATTCTTTATTGTATGCTGGTATTTCCTTTTTACAGAGCACATTTTTATTATTGGTTAGCAGTCAAGTGCCTTAGCCACTATGCTACCAGAGCTCCCATAAAGATTCTTAGAAATTATAAAATAACATAAATGAAATATTTGACGGAAGCTTTGGAAGATAAAATATTTAACTCACAGAACTAAAAATAAGCTTATGGAAAATTGAAGCGGGGGGTGGGGGTGGGAAACAGAAGACAGAGAGAAAGTTCATCTAGAAGACTCAACAAACAAAAATATTCCAAAAATAGAAATCAGAGAAGCTACTGAAGGCCTTTACAGAAAAATATCCTGATATGGAAGGGCACATTTCTCTAGATAGAAAAGGTCCACACAATAAATTTTAAAAAGACCTACCTGTGGCAAAGACTATCACTGTAACATTTCCTAAAAGCCTCCAGAGAGAAGGCAGAAAGACAGGTCACTTACAGCAGGATTATTGACTATAATGGCCTCAGGCTTCACAATAACTGCTCTAGATGCTGAAGATACCAGATTGCCTCAGAGGCAGTCTTAAGAACCCATGTAGCCGACTTGACAGCACATAACAACAACAGTCACAAGACTGCTAGGTTGAAAGCCCTAACCAATTGCATCAATGCCTCTATGGCTGCTATTTCCTTCTAGTCTGATTGTTTCACAAACACAAGACACAAAACATTGGCAAATGAAAGCTATTTAATTATTCACAAAAGACAGCATACAACAGGAATAGCTCCATGGTAAGTAGTCCCCCTTGGCACAAAAGCTGTCTGGCAGGAGATGGAGACTCTTCTACCATGTCTCCACTTTGTACCATAAGTAAGAGACAAGGCAGTACCTCCCTCAATCGGTTTTATTTACAACAGGGGCTATTTGACTCACTGCATAGCATACAATGTAAATTTTTCAGCCCCACCACCCAAGGAGGAGTCAGCTGGACTTTGGCAAAATGCAATCTCTTTAGCCCGGCTACCTATCTGAACATAGGCCTCAGGGGGTTGGGGAGGCAATTGTTTGATCCTAAGACCTAAAGATATAGCAGGGGAAAGAAGGGGGAAGACCTTGGCTGCTGGCTGTCTGAAGGACTGCTGTTCCTCAACACCAAACCAATACCTTAAAAATTTGGAGGGAAATTTTTTTCAACATAAAATAATATACCTATCAAAACTTCCAATCATATGTGAGAGTAGAAGACGCATTGTTTTCGCATGCAGAGGCTAAAACAAAACCATATTCTCCCTTTGGTAAGCAGCTCCTAGAGGGTATATTTTAGCAAAATAAAGGTGAAAATAACCAAAGTAGAAACTATGCAGGAAACAGGAGATGCTGTAGACCAGAGCCTCTTTCCAGGGAAAACCATGTCCATACAGACTGGAGTTGGAAGGCAGACAGCTTCATGAGGGAGATGGAAAAATAAATATGAAAAAAATAAAATGACAAATAATTTGATTTATCTGAACATATGGAAAAATTGTTACTAATTTTCAACAAATGACTTGGAAGCATTTAGGGAAAAAAAATCAAATAGATCCACAGAAACATAAGCAATTTTTTAAAAAAAAAATATTAATCTGAAGAAAAAGATAATAAAAAGTAAAATGAAAATTAATCATAAGCTTTGATTCTACAAAGATTTTTCCCAACATGAGCATGAAATAACCTTAGAGTAATAGTCTGATAGTTCCAGATTGTTTGCGCAATAAGTCACTTTGGAGAGAATACAAATTCCATGAGGACAGAGATTGTTCTGTTTCACAAATGGATCAGTGGTGCCAAGGCTTGGGACTTAGTACTTCTCATAAAAATTCAGAGAATGAATGTATATCTGAGTTTCCAAATACAGAAAGCTTACCTCTTCAAACCAGAAACTTTTTTTCTAAATTCTCCCAAAATGAATCACATCATGTCCTATTCTATTTCACAGAACTTTCCTTGAACACTCAGGAATATCTGGACAGATAGAGAATGGGATTGTAAGACAGGGAAGTCATTTTTGTTAAGCAAATTCAGTTTGCCATGCTTTTGAGTCATTTGTTTACCTTTTATATTTACTCTATTTCTTGAACATTTATTCGTTCCGCAAATATTTATACATTTTTCTGAATATGGGGAAAACACTACTTCTGTCTTCATGGAATCAAGCTTTAATACTGGATAAGACAAACATTAAGCAAAATAAAATAAACTGTGATGAATGTTATAGAATAATTTAGAGAATACGGTAAGAAAATATGGTGAGGGATAGCATGATGACGGGTAAGTGTAGATAAAGCTTTTATTTGAACCTGAAATATACTAACATTATATTTTAGTATTATTGAGCACTTACTATGAATTGTGCTGAGTACTTTTACATGTCATCTTCATGACATCATCATTATGATTACTACCATAATTCCCATTTTACAGGTGAGGAAAGTGAAGCCTGGAAAGCACTTGCAAGTTTACCCACTCAGTAACTATGGTGTGAAACCAATTCATCTGTCTCCAGAACCCCACACTCTTAATTATTAATATATGCATTTATAGAATAATCTCTATGAAGACAGCTGTCTTGCATGATAAAACATTGGTTGCAATGATGGGTTTAAGAATAGTAAATATTGTGAGGATTGTGCAGTGTTTTGTTCTGTTGCACATAGGGTGACTATGAGTCAGTACTGATTGGATGACACCTAACAACAACAACAACATTTACAGTGCACTTAATACATTTGGGCATCATAGGTAGGGTTTTGTAGAGATTATTTGTTAGTTAGTACCAAACCCTTAGGGTTGGGTAGCATTATTGTAAATGGAAAAACACCAATACAGTATTTTGCAACTCCTCCTATCAGGGGTGGTGTTTCTTTCTCCACCCTCTAAATCTGTAATGGCCTAGTGACTGTGAAGTCCCAGATCTATGAGAGAGCCCATTTTACACCTTTTAGCCCTAGCCAATGCATAACTGACTGTAGCTGCCTGAGCAAGCCCAGGAAAAATCAACAGAGGAATCACCCAACCAAATCACAGAATTGTGAGATATAAATTACCGTTTAAGACATTAATGGAGCTCAGCTACTAACCAAAAGTTTGGTGGTTTGAATCCACACCAGTGTGCCAAAAGAAAGGCCTGACAATCTGTTTCTGTAAGATGACAGCCATTAAAATTCCTCTGGAGAACAGTTCTACTATGAAACATGGTGAGGTCGCCATCAGTCTAAATTGAATAAACAGTAAGGGGCTTGGCTTTGGTTTGGGGGTTTCTTTTTGTTTGTTTGTTTTTTGTTGTTGTTTTATTTTATTTTATTTTGGTTTATTTTTTTATTTAAACCATTGTTAAATCAGGTTTTCAAGCAGATTATACAGCAGTAGTGATTACAATTATTCGTATCCCCAGTTCCAGAGCCTAAGTAACTTCTCAGGCAGGAGTCACATAACCAGTAGCTGATAGAGGATTCAACCTGACTGCACTGCTAGAGCCACGGAGTTTGATTCCTGTGCCATATCACTTTTAAGGATGAGTATCCAGGTAGGAGACAGAGAAGTGATGAAAGGAGAGATTGTGGAGACAGCTTCAGATAGCATAGAGAATATCACATGAATACCCTCAAATGTAAGAACTGAAAGAAGCAAGCGTGGCTGCAACTTAGTCAAAGAAGCAATGGTGAGACAGGAAGGAGCAGACCACACGCCCTGGAGACTGCTGAACACATAGCTGTTAGGACCCTCCTCTCCTTCCTGACCACTTTAAATTCTTTAACACATCTCTGAACAAAAGCCAAAAATCAAACCATTGTCATTGAGTGGATTCCGACTCATAGAGACTCTGTAAGGTAGGGTAGAACTACCCCATAGGGTTTCCAAAGCTTTAATCTTTACAGAAGCTGACTGACACATCTTTCTACCCCAGAGCGGCCAGTGGGTTGGAACTGCCAACGTTTTGATTAGCAGATGAGCACTCAACCACTGTGCCAGCAAACCTCCTTTTCAACAAAAGATACAGTCTAATTCCCCTCTCCTTGAATAGCCGATGATCGTAGAAACTTTCATCTCGTGAACAAAATGTGGTGAAAGTGAAGCTGTGTGACTTCCAAAGGCTAGGTGATAAAGGCAACTCAACTTCCTCCTAGCTCTTTCTGTCTCTCTCTCTCTCTCTCTCTCTCTCTCTCTCTCTCTTTCTCTCCCTCCCCCCTTCTCTCCATAATCTTTAGGTTCCCTGAGCCAACCTATAATGAGTATGGTTACTCTGAACATGCTATGCTGGAGATATGTGGAGACAACCTGCAGAAACTGTAAACACCACTGAAGAGCCCCAGCTGTCCCAGCCCAAGTACCGGATGTGGATGAGAGAGGTTTCCTGTTGTTTCAAATCCCAGGCTTCAAATTGCACCATCGGATACCAAGTAGAGCAAAGGTGACCCATCCCTGCTGAGCCTTACCCAAATTTCAGACCCATGAGCAAAATAAGTGTGATTGATGTTTTACGCTACTAAGTGGGGTGGCTTTTTTGTAGCACTATATTACTGGAACAATGTCAGCGTGTTTGACCTTAACAGTCCTCCTATCCCTTCTAATATGTTATTGCTAATATTGTTTAGAAACCAAGTACCAGACATATTGAAATTTTCAATAAAGATACACTGAGTATAGACCTGAAATTTTCTTTCATGAGAGTCTCTGGGTAATGAAAATTGTTAAGGGTTCATGTGCTAATTGAAAGGTTGGAGGTTGGAATCCATTCCGATTGAAGGTGCAAGTGTACCTAAAGGTGCCTTGAAAAAAGGCCTGGTTATCCACTTCCAAAAAATCAGCATTGGAAGTCCTATGGAGCACCGTTCTAATCTGCCACATAGAGGGTCTCCATGAGTCAGAATTAAGTTGATGCCAATGCTAGTACTTGTTTTATATAAATAAAGTGTGTGAATTTGTTTCTGATTTTTTCAGTATTGATTTAGACTTTCTGGAACACTTTTGTGCTTGCTTCCTAGATTGGGGGTATTTTTAGGGGGACATATAGATGAATTCTTAATAACAAAATAATATTTCATAGTGTTTTCTTTTCCATAACAACATAGTTTTCACAGACTGTGAAAAAGGGGAGTAACAATTAATCTTGATTCTTCTCTTTATTATATAAAAATATCTCATGATAGAATAATTTCCTAAAAGTGTAGCCCAGACAGATGATAATTCTAACTACCTTTGATTTTTGGAGCAAAGATTCCATAATGAGGCTACAAATGCTGAGAGCTCTGTAACCCTTACTTTTATTCAATTAAGCAACTTTAAGGACCCAGTTAAAACATGAAAACAGACTAAGAAAAAATAACTTTCCTGTGGGACTCAAGCTCTCCACAGCAGAATCATTCACTTTTTATGATTGTTATAATTATTAGTGGTGATGGTGATAACAATCCATCATTTATATAGCACTTTAGAATTGCACAGAGCTTTCCTATAATCATTTATTAGCTAATGTTCAGAATACTCTTTAGTAATAAGTCAATATTTCTGCCTCCATTTAACAGGTAGGAAATTGAGGCCCAAAGTGCTAAAGTCACTTGTCCAAAATAAGTCAAAAGTCAATGCCTGGCCTGAAGTGAATGCTCAGTAACTTTACTGAAACCATCCTCCTGCCAGACTAACCTGTCAGTGGTGTCTCTAGAGAAATACTGGGGGTGTGGACCTGTCAAAGGTCATGACACCAAAATGACCCCAGGGTCTACAGCAGTTCTGGCAGGCAGGCTTTCCCATATGGACAGGGGCTGCACGGCATCATTAGGGTTGATGTCACCTGACACCCAGTACAGTAACTCATCATCCTCCCCCATCACCCATCAGTCAGGGTACAGGCAAGCAAGCCATGATGTCTGCCATTGGTTGGAGAGGACCTTGGTTAATGGGAAAGCGAAAGAATGTCAAGGAACCATGGAGGGCAAAGCCAGGAGGGGAAGGGTGTGCAGCCAACCAGGGGTTGGGAGGTGTGTGTGGGACACAATGAGTTACCACACTGGGTGACACCAACCCTAGTGACACTACTGTAGCCTACATCTCACTCAACAACTCTCACTTTTTCCCAGAAGTGACTAAGAGTGATATGTTTTTAAAAACAAATTCTCCAGTGTTTTAGTGTACAGCTTTAAGACAATCCCCCCACCCCAAAATGAAAACTCTGTTAAATTAGAAATATAGTTTGAGGACCAAAAAGAAAATACTAAAAAAGTGAAATAAACTGTGTAAGATACATTACCTAATCACAAAGCCTTTTAAGATTCATGCTAGGAGTCTTCAAAATAATAGGACATTGAATCATATGCTTCCCTTGTATCAGGGAACTTGGAGAGGTCATAAAATTATCCTCCTCAATTAATTTTAGGAATGGCCTACCTCTCGATGGCGTCTAACATAGATCTAAAGAATAAAACTAGTTGGTATTAATTGCAACTCATGGTGACCCAAGCGCGTTAGAGTAGAACAGTGATCCATAGAGTGTTTCATGGCTGATTTTTTTTTTCAGAAGTAGATCACCAGGCCTTTCTTCCAGTATTTCTGGGTAGACTCAAACCACCAACTGTTTGGCTAGCACCGAGGGTATTAACTGTTTATACTATCTGGGACTATAGCTAAAAAATATATAACATCTAATAACTATTTAAATTCAATGGGAAATATTGCTACAATTTCACACCCATATCAGAGGCAAATTGAAAAATCTCTGTTGATGACACTTAAGTTTCACTAACCTGGTGCCACAGTGATTAAGCGCTTGGTTGCTAACTGAAAGGTTGGAGTTCAAACACACCAGCTGCTCCATGAGAGAAAGATGTGGAAGTCATCTTCTGTCAAGATTACTGCCTTGGAAACCCTATGAGGCAGTTCTACTCTGTCCTATAAAGTCACTCAGAGACAGGATCTACTCAGCAGCACTGGGTTTTGGTTTAACTTGGCATCATAGTTAGCCTAATTTATTCATTTCTGAATAGTTCATATAAGCATTCTTTATAATATCTCTGGATATATTCCTTTGTACATAAGACACTTCCTTCCCTACCTCTCCCTTTGTCTTACTCCTCTATCCAAGTAAAGCAACATAATCATTGTCTACTTAGAGGAAGCAAGCACAAAAGAATTCCAGAAAGTCTAAATCAATACTAAAAAATTCAGAAACAAATTCACACATTTTACTTACATATCCTGTTTTCACCAATGAAAACTGACATTTGGTTCTCAAAGAGTGAAGCAAAATAGAATATCTTAATATGTGCTTGCAAAACTCATTGAAACTTGGCATTAGTGCTTTTAGCACCAAAATAACAGGCAAAGGACCCATTTGCTGGCCTCCCCTTACAGATGCCTACCATCCAGCATCCATTCATGTCAGGCCCTGACAATTGTGCCCTGTGGCTGAACACACTAGCCCACACACACACACAACTATGACACAGTCTCTGTGGACTTATAAGACTTCTTTTCTTTTTCTGGCTTTCTCTAAGCAAGAATTCAAATGTCAATCACTTTTAGTTGGATTTCATGGAGTAGCATCATAAAAATGGTAACCAATCCAATTGCAAATCACTTGATGAATCTTCTTTGAAGAATTGCCAATAATGTTAATCGTCAAATGGTTGAATCCAGCTTTGTAAAGATGCGTTTGTGAAGAACAGCAATCTCTGTGACTTTGACAAAGGAACTGCTGACTTGCATCACTGTTTGTCTTTTGATGTGAAAGAGCAAATCGATTTATGGAGCTTTTGCTTGCAGATGTAGGATATGATTAGTATGCAGAAAGACCTTCCCACAGTGTCATTTGTTTATTTAGCTGCCTCTGCACTCAGCTCTGATTGTGTATACCTAATCAATGTATACAAAGCTAAAAGAAATAAAACCCAAGAATCCACAGTCACAGGATACTGTATAGCGTGCTATTTGTCACCGTGGAGTATGGAGACATTCTGATTTTACTAGCTATCCACCAAAAAAAGGATGTAGATTTTAAAACATAACGTAATCAAAATGCAAGAGTTTTCTGATCGGAAGTTCTTCTTAGCTATATATAAACAAGTGCGTGCAAGTGACTCTGTTTAAATTAAAAAAGAATGTACTTTCTTTTGTCTTGGTATTTGAATTTTTATTCAAAGCAGTTGTTGCGTCTTTATGAAAAGTACCCGTGATTTCTTCTAGAGGTCAAAGTACTTTGTAAAACATCCGGTGAGACCTGAATCATCCCGTTCTTCAAGGCCTCAATGTTCAGATGCTTAGAAATTTTAGCTGAGAAAGAGCTTAAAGTGAAAAGCAAAGAAGCTAGAGACCTTCATGTCAATAATGAATGATCAATAGAAGTCACACACTTGAAAATTGACATTCAGTCAGCAGTACCCTGTTATTCATGCACATTTCACATTGTCTATTCAGGTTCTGCAAGAGACATTGGTAGCGAAATGGCAAAGCTGCTAGAATCTTTAGACGATCAAATAATGAAATCCAGAGTGACATCTAGTGACATCCTACATTAGAAGCACTTGCTCTGCATCTCTCCAACCCAGCCACGTATCCAGCACCATAGACTATCTAGCCTTTCCAGAACAAGAACCAGCACTGTATCTGTTGTCACTGACTGAACTCTACAATCATTTCCTTAAATACTGGTTGCCTCCAATATTTGTCTCAGTCTGATATAAACGTCTCTTATTTTCCTCACCAAACTATGAAACTTCAATCGTTGGCTACAAGTTTAAATGGTTCTTTGAATTTCTACACAGGCATTCGATCCATGGCAAGCAAGCTTTTCACTAGTCCCCGCACCGCTTTAGTATGAACAGCATGCCAGAATCACTGCCTTAAATCATGCCAGGGAGCTGCAGGAATAGTTCAAACCTCTCCAAGAGCAGAAGCCAAGGGAGCTGTTATCTTATTGCTGAAACCCAGAACATGCTATTCCATCTAAATCACTGGTGTCACGGTCTCATTTGCAATGAAACTTCTTTGATCTTTTTTTTCTAGCAAATTGGGAGATTTTTTTGCTTCCAGTGAGTTGTTCTGAATAATGTGGCCATTTTAAGATCAGTGAAAAGAAATTTCAACAGAAGAGACCAAAAGGATACAATATTAAAAGTAAAAGATTCAATACATCTGCTTTTCAAGGTCTTTAGGCATGTTATAATGACTTTTTCAGTGTTGTAAAAATATGTATAACATTAGTTAATTTAATTTTTTTTCACATGTAAAAGTTAGTGACATCAATTTTCTTAATTATGTTGTGCAATGATCACCAACATTCATTGGCAAATTTTCCCTCACCATAAGCAAAAACATAATTCGTCCTAAATAATGATTTTCCCCCTCTCCTCCTGCCCCTGGTAATCACCAATAAACTTCACTCTCTATGCTTTCACTCATTCTTGTCATTTTATGTAAGTAAGATCATACAATATTTGTCTTTTAATGATTGGCTTATTTCAATGAGCATGATCTTTTCAAGTTTTGTGCATATTGTAGCTTTTATCAGGACTTCATTTCTCTTTATAACTGAGTAATATTTCGTTGTATGTATGTACCATATTTGTATATCTATCTTTTCATCTGTGATAGTGTTCCCACCTTTTGGCTATTGTGTACATACCTTTTAACCTGATATGATCTTCGACTGGAATATTACAAAGGTATGTTTAATAAATTTATCAATACAATAAGTGTTTCTTTTTTTCTATAAGTCTTGATTGGATAGAACTATTCTCTTTTCCCCATGCCTCTCCTTACATGGGCTATAGACAGCATGCCCCACACAAAAACTAAATAACTAAAGTCTCAGGTGGAAGGAGCAATGCACTGTATGCAAAAGATACATTTCATGGTAACTCACTACCGTCGAGTCGGATCTGATCCAACTCATAGCAACCCCTCCTTGGGTTTCCAAGGCAGTATCAATATCACTATGGAAATAGATTGCCCAAACTTCCTTCCGAGAAGTGGCTGGTGGGTTTGAACAACCAGCCTTCTGGTTAGTAGTCAGATGCCTTAGGCACTACACACCAGAGCTCCTACATTTCATTCAGTAGCAATAATTAAAGACAGAATAATATAAATACAGCTTGTGATTAAATAATAGTCCCTCTCAAATATCATGAAAAGTATTTGATAAAGAAGAAAGACTGTGATGGTGCCAATAACAAAATAACTATAGACTTTCAGGTATGAGATTCATGTTTAATGCACAGTAGCATGCCAGTGTGGGAGATGCTGGGGATAAAAGGCGGAACAACCCAGTCAAGTTCCTTGAAATTCTATCTTCAAGCTTGCAAACAAGAATATCAGCTGCTGCTAGGGCTCACATCAAGAAAGAATATCAGGACTGAACAATGTGCCTCAATTTACCTTTTGGTGAACCAGTTATTTTGGCGATTGTCCCTGTTTTGAATTGCACAAGGTTGTATCTTACAAAGACTTATTCTAACACTTTCTCTAGTGTTAATTTCATTCAACACCTTTGTTTTACAGATGAAGAGGCAGAGGTCAGAAGATTTTAAACATTTTCCACCAAAGTTGTAGTGTTTGTACATAGCAGATCTGAGCAAGAAATTCAGCTTCTTGGTGTGTTATCAATTTTTTCCACAGTCTACCTTATTTGTTTCATGTTGTCTTACTTTAAAGCCAAGCAGGGAGCATAATAAAAACTGCTGATATTAAGATAGTAAACAAATTCACAAATTTTAAAATCTGTTCATTTTCCCCTTCCTTGCACTTGCCTCATAAGCATGTGAAAACTGGGGAATACAAAAAAAAGATAGAAGAAAAATTGATGCACTTGAACTGTGCTGATGGCAATGAATATTGACCATATATCATGGATTGCCAGAAATTTCTGCCATGTTTTCTTCTAAGAGCTTTGTAATTTTATCTGTTATATTTAGGTTGCTCATGAACTTGTAGTTAATTTTTATATTATTTGAGATAGAAGTTAAACTTCATTTTTTTACAAGTGGCTATCCAGTTGTACCAACACCATTTTTAGAAGACTATTCTTTCCCCATCAAACATCTTGACACCCTTGTCAAAAATTAATTGACAATAAATGTATGGGTTAATTTCTGGACTCTAAATTTTAATTTATGCATCTATATGTCTATTCTTACACCAGTACTACATTACTTTAGTTTTAGTGAGTTTTGAAATTCAAAAGTGCGATTCTTCCCACTCTGTTCCTGTTTTCAAGATTGTTTTAGCTATTGTTGATTCCATATAAATTTGAAGAATGGCTGCTCTGTTTCTGCCCCCCTAGAAAAGGCCATTGATATTTAATAAGGATTACATTAAATCTATAGATTGCTTCCATAGTGTGGTAGCTAAGTTTTTGTGTCAACTTGGCTGGGCCTGGTTGAGTGGCTGGGAAGCTGGATGTAGTATTTCCCAGGATGAGACTGGTAATCAACTCCATGGTGGAATGTACTGTGAGCAGCTGAGTAGCTGCCTTTGAGTATGTGGTCTGCTTCCCATATATAAGCAGGAGCTTTGGGAATAGTCTCTAGCATATGGCACTCTTGGACCCTGCTTGTAGCTATGTTGTTGCTCAGCAGCCTGCTATGCTCTGCCGACCTTGGGACTTACAATGGACTTAAGTTAATGGCCTTTCACGTGGTTTGGTAACATCGGGACTGTGCCTTTTTACTTGTCAACCTTGGAGCTTCTCGGTCTCAGCAGCCAGTAGCTGTCTTAATGAAGAAATGCCTCTAGCTCCAGTGGGCCAGGAGCAGGAGGCAGACCTGGACCGCAAGGTTGAAGGGCTTTCACCCAGCCCCTAGAGCTTGGCACTTTGAACTTGGACTTAAAGCCTCCAAATTGTAGGAATAAACTCCTGTTTGTTAAGGCCATCCCTTTTGTGGTATATTTCTCGTCAGAGTGGCACTAGGTAACCAGAACAGATAGTACTGACATTTATTCTTTTTCAGATTTTTTTTTATGTTTTTCTTATGAATAGATTGAGTTTTTGGGAGAAGACCACAGAGAGAACTGCCATTCTTATCACTTCATCTCAAAGGTATGTGCTATCAAAGTGGCACCATTGTCAACATTAACCTTGATCACGTGGTTGAGGAATTCTATATTAAATAGAATTATGACCTTTATTATATCCCATCTGAATTTAGAGACTATCTGAAGAATAGATTTGACACATTGAACACAATTGACTGAAGACTAGAGGAGTTGTGAGATGACATCTGGAACATCATACATGAAGAAAGCAAAGGGTCATTAAAAAGACAGAAAAGGAAGAAAAGACAAAAATCAATATCAGAAGAGACTCTGAAACTTGCTCTTGAAAGGAGAGTAGCTAAAGCAAGTGGAAGAAATGACAAGATAATAGAACTGAACAGAAGATTTCAAAGAGTAGCTTGAGAAAACAAAGTCAATTATTATAATGAAATGTGAAAAGCCTTAGAATTAGAAAAGCAAAAGGAAGAACATGCTCAGCATTTCTCCAGCTGATAGAACTGAAGAAAAAATTCAAGCCTTGAGTTGCAATATTGAAGGATCCTATGGGGAAAATATTGAATGAGGTAGGAAGCATCAAAAGAAGATGGAAGGAATACACAGAGTTACTGTACCAAAATGAATTAGTCAATGTTCAACTAATTCAGGAAGTAGCAGATGACTAAGAACCAATGGTATTGAATGAAGAAGTTCATGCTGCACTGAAGGAATTGGCTAAAAACAAGGCTCCAGGAATTTACCAACTATGCACGGAGATGTTTCAACAAATGGATGCTGCTCTGGAGGCTCTTACTTATTATTGCCAAGAAATTTGTAAGACAGCTACCTGACCAAGAGACTGGAAGTGTTCCATATTTGTACCCATTCCAAACAAAGATGATCCAATAGAATGTGGAAATTATCAAACAATATCATTAATATCATACGTGACTAAAATATTGATAAGGAACTTCCAGAAATGCACGCTGAATTCAGAAGAGGATGTGCAATGAGGGATATCACTGCTAATGTCTGATGGATCTGGGTTGAAAACAAAGAATACCAGAAACATATTTATCTATGTTTAATTGACTATGCAAAGACATTTGACTGTGTGGATCATAGCAAATTATGGATAACATTGCAAAGAATGGGAATTCCAGAACACTTAGTTGTGCTCACAGGGAGCTTGTACATATACCAAGAAGCTGTCATTTGAACAGAACAAAGGGATACTGTTTGGTTTAAATCCAGAAGAGTGTGTATCAGGGAGTATCATTTCACCATACTTATACACTCTGCATATTGAGCAAATAATCTGAGAAGCTAGACTATACGAAGAACACAGCATCAGGATTGGAGGAAGACTCATTAACAACCTGTGATATGTAGACGACAACATCTTGCTTGTTCAAAGTAAACATGACCTGAAGCACTAACTGATGAAGGTCAAAGACTGTAGTCTTCAGTATGATTTACACCTTAATATAAAGAAAAAAAAAATCCTCGCAATTGGACCAATAAGAAACATAGTGATAAATGTGAAAAGATTGAAGTTGTCAGTGATTTCATTTTATTTGGAACCAAATCAACACCCATGGAAGCAGAAGTCAAGAAATCAGATGTCACATTGCCCTGGGGAAATCTGCTGTAAAAGACCTCTTTAAAGTGTTAAGTAAAACTTTTACTTTGAAGATTAAGGTGTGCCTGACCTAAGCCACAGTATTTTCAATAGCTTCATATGCATGTGAAAGCTGGAGAGTAAATGAGGAAAAACAAAGAAGAGTTGATGCCTTTGAATTATGGTGTTGGTGAAGAATACTGAAAATAGCTTGCACTGCCAAGGAACAAACAAATCTGTCCTGGAAGAAGTGCAGCTGGAATACTCCTTGGAAGTGAGAATGACCAGACTTTGTTTCATCTACTTTGGTCACGTTGTCAGAAGGGACTATTCTCTGAGAAGAATATCATACTTTGTAAAGTAGAGGGTCAGCAAGAACAGGGAAGAGCTACAATGAGATGGATTGACACCGTGGCTGCAACAATGGGCTCAAACATAGCACAGATTGTGAGTATGGTGCAGAACTTGGCAGTGTTGCATTCTGCTGTACATGGGGTCACTCAACGGCATATAACAACAATAACATGGGCAAAATATTGAATGGTTCAGGAAGAATCAAAAGAATATATAAAGAATACACAGAGTTACTGTACCTAGAAGAATTTGTCAATGTTCAGCCATTTTGGTAGTTACCATATGATCAAGAACCAATGATATAGACTGAAGAAGTCTAAGCTTCACTGAAGGAATTAATGAAAAACAAGGCCCCAGGAATTGACAGAATACCAATTGAGACGTTTCAACCAATAGATGCAATGCTGGAAAATCTCACTTACCTATGTCAAGAAATTTGGAAGACATCTACATGGCCAACCAAGTGGAAGAGATCCATATGCATGTCAATTCCAAAGAATGGAATGTGGAAATTTTTGAACAAAATCATAAATATCACACGCAATCAATTATACTGAAGATAATTAAAAGCAGTTGCAGCAATACATTGGCCAGAAATTCAAGGCAGATACAGAAGATGATGTGAAATGAGGAATATCATTGCTGATGTCAGATGGATCTAGACTGAAAACAGAGAATACCAGAAAGATGTTTTTCTGTGGTTTATTGACTGTGCAAAGACATTCAATGGTGTGAACCATAAAAATTATGGATAGTATTGCAAGGAAGGTGAATTGTAGAACACTTAAGTATACTCATGCAGAACATGTACATTGACCAAGAGACAGTTGTTTGAACAGGACAAAGTGATACTCTGTGTTTAAAACCAGGAAAAGTGTCTGTCACAGTTGTATCCTTTCACCACAGTTATTCAATCTGTATCTGAGCAAATAATCCAAGAAACTGAACTATATGAAGAAGAATATGGCATCAGGATTGGAAGAAGACTAATGAACAACCTGTGATATGCAGATGACATAACTTTTCTTGCTGAAAGTGAAGAGAATTTAAAGCACCTACAGATAAAGATCAAAGATTACAGCCTTCAGTATAAATTACACCTCAACATAAAGAAAACAAAAATATTCACAACTGGACTAACAAGCAACGTTATGATAAGTGGGGGAAATATTGACATTGTCAGAATTTCATTTTACTAAGGTCCACAATTAATCCCTGTGGAAGCACCCACCCACCTACTGCCATCAAGCCAACTCTGACTCATAGTGACCCCCATAGGTTTCCAAGGCTGTAAATCTTTATGGAAGCAGATTGCCTCATCTTTCTTCCACAGAGTGGCCAATTGTTTCGAACCGCCAAGCTTTTGGTTACCAGCCCAATACCTTAGCCACAGCACCACCAGAGATCTTTACCCATAGAAGCAGTGATCGATAAATCAAATGACATATTGCGTTAGTAAATCTGCTGCAAAAGACCTCTTTAAAGTGCTGAAAAACAAAGATTTCACTTTGAGGGCTAAGATGCACCTCACCTGAGGCACAATATTTTCAATTTCCTCATATGTCTGAGAAAACTGGATAAGGAATAAAGAAGACCAAAGAAGAATGAATGCTGTTGGACTATAGTGTCAGCAAAGAATATTGAATATGTCATGGACTGGCAGAAGAACAAACAAATATGCCTTGGAAGAAGCACACCCGGAAGGTTCATTGAAAGGGAGGGTGGTGAGACTTCTTCTCATGCACTTTGGACATGTTATCAGCAGGGACCAGTCCCTGGAGAAAGATGTCATGCTTGGTAATGTAGAGGGCTAGCAAAAAAGAAGACCTTCAACAACATGGATTAACACAGTGGCTGCAACACTGTGTTCAAGAAAAGCAACAATTGTTTGGATGGTGTTTCATTCTGTTGTATTTAGGGTTGATGTGAGTTGGAACAACTGACTCTATACCACATACCAACATTATATGCACTTAGTTGTTTTTGTGTTTTGAATACTCATCTAGTTTATATTTTTCTTAATTATCAGAGTCTACATGCTGGTGTATATTCTGTTCAATTATTCCTATATTTATGAAACTCCCTGCAAGATTTTAAATTTTGATTTAAAATATAAAATATTGCATTAAGCATAAAATATTCATTTTCATGATATTTTTAGATGAACACCTGTGAATAAATTAAATATGCTCTGTGAAAATTAAAAGCTCTTTGTAGGGGAGACGTTTAAATTGGTTGCTATTTACTAAAAACTGTCTAGTAGACAGCAGTAAAAATATTTAATTTTGAAAACAATATCAAAATTAAGATTTAACTAATCAGACAGTTTGGGAAAAACACTCTATGCAATACATTAACTTTAATAAAAGGATGAAGAAAGTAGAGTTAAAAAACCCACCCACTGCCGTCAAATCTGATCTGACTCATAGGACCCTTCCTTGGGTTTCCGAGGCAGTATCACTATGGAAGTAGATTGCCCAAACTTTCTTCCGAGGAGTGGCATTAAGGAACACTTATTAGTAGGTGATAAACTAGCATCTCATGATGCTTTGCTGCTCATGGACCATGCTTCTATAGTCAAGAAAGACAAGGTGACGGACAGTGAATTGAAATAAGTAGAGCCATGTCTTAGCTGCAGTATATTTTATCCTTCTTTCTTGTACTCTTATTCCACTTTCATCCATCTTCCTTTTTTTCATGTACTTTCCAGAAAAGTGACAAGACAGAGCCTTAAGATAGGGCCCCAATAAAACTTAATATAATCCTGAAAAATGATAAATTTAAAGGAACACGACTGCACTCCCTGACTTTGCTCTCTGTTTGATCTTGATAGTGCATGGATTTCTTAATGATTTGCAAATTAAAAGGACTTTATTAGAGACCCAATAAGACTAGAGTCAAATCTATTTCAGAAGAAATATAACATACTGCATGATATATACCTAGAACAAATATTCAAACAGACAAAAAAAAAAACTGAATTGTTAAAAATGGTTGCATTTTTCCTACAAAATCATGGTGTAAGAATATAAAAATTAGATATTTTCAAATTGATTTCTCAATAATATTAAACTCCCTTAGATTAAAAAAAATAAAAAAAACCTCACCACCCTTGAGTCAGCCTTAAGTCAGTTCTGACTCAGAAAGACCCCTCCTTGGGTTTCCGAGGTGGTATCTCCATGGAAGTAGACTGCCCAATCTTCCTTCCGAGGAGTGGCTGGTGGGTTTGAACCATCAGCTTTCTGGTTAGCAGTCAAGTGCCTTAGGCACTAGGCCAGCAGTTTCCTTAGATTAGTATTTGGAATAACGATCTCTAGTTTCTATAGAATTAGACACCAAAATAGTTATGTTTCTGGGAACATGCCAGTGAATATCTCCAACTGTGGTTTCTAGGCAATAATATAATTCAATTAGACTTCTTTGAATTGCAATAACAGAAGACTGAGTCTGAATTTTAATAATATTACATAGAATATCTTAAAGTAAGTTGAGACTGTGGGAGAATAATGTAAGTTGGTTTGGAAGTCATTCAGGATCATCCCCATAAAGATAAAAAATTTACCCAGAAACACATTCAAATCAACAATAAAGATAGAATGTGCTGGGGTATGCTATGAAAAAACTAACAGAAGAGGATATAGAAAATATGTGATAGTTGGGATTGTGTGTCTACTTGGCTGGACCATGATCGGAGTGGTTTAAGCAGTTGTGATGTGGTTATTTCCATGACGAGATAGGATGTACATGTTTTGAGCAGCCAATCCATTGAAAGAGAGTTTCTCTATGGGTGTGGCCTGCTTCCAATATATATATATATATATAGAGAGAGAGAGAGAGAGAGAGAGACATCCTGGGAAAAAAGGGACTCCTCTGTGGGTCTGGATCCTATTGTGCTGCCTACAGCTGTCCATGAGTGAGCAATCCACCATTCAGCTGGGTGATCTTGGATTCATCATCCGTTGGAATCAACTGCCTGCCAGTCTTGAGATCCTCAGCCCCTGCAGCTGTATGAGTCAGGAAAAGGTTCCAGTTCAACATTTGATCCAGGAACTTAGGACGTACCAGCTTCTATAATTGTGTGAGCCATTTTCCTAAGATAAATTTCTCTATATACAGATAAATAAGCTTTACTGGTTTTGCTTCTCTAGAGAACCCAGCCTAACACAAAAGACAAAGAAAATTGACCAGATGTTTAGAAAAACTAAAAGTGCAATATCTTAGAAGTCAGAGAGTAGATATATGTGATTTTTTCTTTGTTGTGATTTGGCTGTCCAGAATCTGAACCATCTCCTGTTCACTGTTTGGGATATGTATATCTGCCTGAGTCCTCATAGGTGACAGACCCTAGCTTCACAATATAGAAGATGAAAGAAAGCCATCTAGAAGCTAACCCAGAAACGATGTTCAATTCTTGGCAAATCAAACCAAAAACCAAAGCCACTCCCATAGAGTCAATTTTGACTCATAGTGACCATACAGGACAGAGTAGAACTACTCCATAGAGTTTCCAAGGCAGAAGCAGACTGCCTCATCTTTCTACCATACAGCAGCTGGTCAATTTGAGCCACCAATCTTTTGGTAAGCATTCAGGATCATCCCCATGAAGATAAAAAATTTACCCAGAAACACATTCAAATCAACAATAAAGATAGAATGTGCTGGGGTATGTTATGAAAAAACTATGCTATGAAAAAAAAAAAAAAAAAAAACTTTAACTATTACACCATGAAATGTTCTTGGCATATCAGAAGTTCCCAACTAGGAGTTTTAATTGGGAGCAAGTTGTACAAGTGTGCAGGGGAAATTTAGAGTCCCATCCTGTTGACAATGCCAGTTGTACCCTATATTCAATGATAATGCCTTCAGCACTACCTAACCACCCTCACTCAGTGGCAGCATCTAAGCTGAGAATTAATTTTCTCAGCTCCTGACATTTTCTGTCTCGGTTACTGACATTTTCCAAGTCTGGCTCTTGAGGCTTGCCACTGACTCTCTAAGTCATTAATATCCTTCTGGTGTGTCCCTCCTCTGCTTAAGTTTGCAGCCTAGAACCTTGACTGACTGGTATGGGGCCTAGTGCTATAAGAAAATGCAAGAGCTCTCTGTCAAAAATTATTTAGAATTTCAAGTTATTGGTATCCAAGCACTAAAACAAGCATGAAATCTTTCTAATCACAAGGCCTGTCCCAGTAACACTAGCCATCCTTTGTATGTTCACCAATAAATGTTGGGTCTAGGCTTAAAATTCCATGAAATACTTTATTTCGTATAAAAAGAGCCTCACAGAATGAACAACTGAGAAAATTCTTGTAACAATGTCCCAGATCATCTGGATTGAGCAGTATGTCAATCATGCCTAAACACTGACTTGGTATCTCTCCCTACTAATCTATCCAGCTTGGGAAATAGGTGAATGTCTATGGACATGCAAGTTGTCAAAAATGAATATACTTATGTATTCTGTTGTCTAAAAAAAAATCAATTTTTATACAGTTGATGAACATTACGTGTAGCTACCATATAGTGGAGGCTTGGATGCTGTTCTGATGATGAATAGGTTTTAGAAGAGCTTCCAGATTCAGACAGAATAGGAAGAAAAGCTTAGCAATCTACTCCTGAAAATATTGTGACTTTCAAAAATGTGGAAACCCCCATGTAGAAAAGATATGTAATTGATATATAGTCACATTAAAAAAAAAAAAAA
>NW_006921799.1:5639930-5645335 GCF_000298275.1 Orycteropus afer afer | reverse complement strand
TACTCCTTTACCCATTCAGTATTAACCATTTAGTATTAACCTTCTGGATTTCTGTCTGTAGATTTTGTATCATTTCTAATTTTTCATTGATTTTGTCATTTTATTCTTGTATTGTTTTCAAAATTGTTCGAGGGTTTTCTCTGTCTTTTCCTCAATTTTGTCAATATTTTCCTTGATCTGTCTCTCAATTCATTGAGGGTACCTAAATATAATTCTTCCGAATTCCTTATCAGGAAGTTCTAATGCTGCTTGTTCCTCTCAGATGTGTTTTGGGTCTGTATTCTGATCCTTTGTTTCTCCTGCTTTATCTTGCTTCTTTATGTGGACTTTGATGCTCTGTTGTCTCCAAGGCATTGAGACATTTTTGTTTTTATAATTAATTGGTGATTGTATGTTGGAGTGACTTGCCCACAATTTTTGTTTTCTTTGTTTTATTTGTATGTTATCTACATAAGCAGGGTACTGTGCTGTGCTCCTCTATTTGCTAGTTGACAGCACTTATACACTCACCATCTGTCTCCTTTCCCATTGTCTGCCTTCTGTATGTCCATGCCATCCTTGGCAAAAAAGGCCTGCTCTTAGGTCCCTGGAATCAGAATGGGAATGCTGTCACTTTAAAATCCAAAATGGCTGCCACTTATAAACATTCAAAATGGCTGCACTCTTGGTCACTTTAAATTTCCAAAATGGCCACCACTTGTAAACAATCAAATTGGCTGTGCCTTTCAGACAGCCAAAAGACCACAGTTCAGTTTGTCTCTCTCCTTGTTGCTTCCCTTTCTAGGCATGAGCCACCAGCAGAGTCGTCCCTTGAGTCCTTGGTGACCAGGGCTGATCTTTAGGTCAATTCTCAGGTCTCAACACCACTTGGAAATATTCTGGCTGTTAGTCCTGTCAGAATAGCTGACAGTCCACTGCTCTGACCATATCCATACTCACTGTTTTCATTCAGGTTTTTCCACTAGTTGGTGCCTAATCCACTTCTGTATACTTCCTTTCAAAGCTCAGGACTCCAGGATTATGTTCTGTGTCTCTGTCAATTGGTTTCTCTTTCCTTTGTTGAAGATGATCTGTGTAGCTTGTCTGTCGATTCCACCATCTAACCAGAAGTCTGATTTTTCATTCAATTTTGAAGAGCAAATCAGGGCCATATCTTGGGGACTCCTCTAGCTTCAATCAGTGCTGGAAGTCTGGATTTTATAAGAATTTGAACTTTTGTTCCACATTTTTCTACCATTTTATCAGAACTGATCTATTATTTTCCTGATCAGAATGTTCAGTAGTGGCAGCTGAGCACCATCTGCTTCTGGTCTCAAGGTAGAGAAGGTAGTGGTTCATGTGGACAGTTAGTCCTGTAATACAGTTCTTTCTCCGATTCTTGACTTTCCATGTTCCTCTTTTATTCCATACAAATAAAAACTAATAGTTATATCTTAGGTGGCTGCTTAGAAGGTTTTAAGACCCCAGGTACCACTCATCATATAAGAGGTAGAACACAAACTTTAAAAACTGTGTTATACCAATTGAGTTGATTGTCCCACAAGACCATGGCTTATGGGTGATTGGCTATGTCTTATTAGTATCAGCATCCACAGCATCTCCTCATTGCCCATTGTTTTGTTTGTTGTTATTGTTGCAAAACCATAGACAACTTAGAATTTGTACATTAATCCCTTTTCTGTAAGTATATGTCTTTTTCCCTATGTATTGACATCACTTATATCAGTCGGGCAGTGCCAATTTCATATCTGGTGCTACCTTTCCCATTTCTGCAGAGCTCTGGTGGCACAGTGAATAAAGTATTTGGGTGCTAACCAAAAGATTGGTGATTCCACCAGCCATTGTGCAGAAGAAAGTTGAGGCAGTATGCTTCCATAAAGACTTATAGTTTTGGAAACCCTATTGGGTAGTTCTACTTTATCCTGTAGTGTCACCATAAGTTGGAATCAACTCAATGGCAATGAGTTTGGTTTTTCTTTTTTATATATATTTCCCCATTTCTATAAACAAAACCACCACTCTTCTGTTAGTTTCTTGTACTGTGTTAGCTTGTGTAATGCTGTGAAGCTGTAGGCTATGCCACTGGTATTACCAACAGGGTCATCCATGGTGGGCAGTTTTCAGCAGAGCTTCCAGGTAAGACACACTGAGAAGAAGGTAGGAGCCATCCATTTCTCAAAAAATTGGCTAGTGAAAACCTTATGAGTAGAAGTAGAACACTGTCTGATATATTACTGGAAAACATTATGAATAGCCTTGAAACATTGATATAGTGCCAGAAGATGAGCCCCTCAATTTGAAAAGCACTCAAAATATAACTGGAGAAGAGATGTCTTCTGAAAGTAGAGTCAACCTGAATGACATGGATATAGTAAAGCTTTCAGGACTTCCATTTGCTGATGAAGCATGACTCAAAATGGGAAGAAACAACTACAAACAGCCATTCATAATCATGATATGGAGTGTACAAAGTATCAATCTAAGAATATTCAAAGTTGTCAAAAATGAAAAAGAATGAAAGAACAATATCCTAGGAATTGTTGTTATTGTTGTTATGTGCCATTGAGTCAGACCTGACTCATAGTGACCCCTCCTTGGGTTGCCGAGGCAGTATCACTATGGAAGTAGATTGCCCAACTTTCCTTCCGAGGAGTAGCTGGTGGGTTTGAACCGCCAGCCTTCTGGTTAGAAGTCAAATGCCTTAGGCACTATACTACCAGAGCTCCATTAAATGGACTAGTATTGGTCACTTTGAATCAGATAATCATATGGTCTACTACACCAGGAATGACAAATTGAAGAGGAATTTGTCATCACAAAGAATGTTTCAGGATGTATCCTGAAGTACAATGCTGTCAATGATAGGATAACCTCCATATGTGCACAAGAAAGACTAGTTAATACTATTATTATTCAAATTTATGCACACTCACTAAAGCCAAAGATGAAGAAAGTGAAGATTTTTACCAACTTCTGCAGTCTGAAATTGACCAAACATGCAATCAAGATGCATTGATGATTACCAGTGATCGGAATTTGAAATGTGGAAACAAAGAACGATTATCCAGTAGTTGGAAAATACGGTCTTGGTGATGGAGATGATGTAGGTGATGACATGATAGAATTTTGCAAGACAAATGACTTATTCACTGAAAATACCTTTTCTCAACAACATAAACAATGGCTATACACAGGTACCTCACCAGAGGGAACACACAGGCATCAGAAAGACTACATCTATGGAAAAAGGCAATGGAGAATCTCAATATCTTCAGTCAAAACAAAGCCAAGAGCTGACTGTGGAACAGATCATCAACTGCTCATCTGCAAAATTAACTTGAATCTGAAGAAAATTAAAACAAGTACGTGAGAGCTAAGTGTGACCTTGATCTTATCACATCTGAATTTAGAGATCATCTTAAAAATAGATTTGATGCATTAAACACCAAGGACTGAAAACTAGACAAGTTGTGGAATGATATCAATAACATCATACACAAAGAAAGTAAATTATCATTTAAAAGACAGGAAAGGAAGCAAAGACCAAAATGGATGCCAGAAAAGACTCTGAAATTTGTTCTTGAATGGAGAGTAGCTAAAGCAAATGGAAGAAATGATGAGATAAAAGAGCTTAAAAGAAATTTTCAAAGAGCAGCTTGAGAGGACAAAGTAAATTATTAAAACAAAATATGCAAAGACATGGAGTTAGGAAACCAAAAAGGAAGAAAATTCTGGCATTTCAGAAGCTGAAAGAACAGAAGAAAAATTCAAGCCTAGAGTTGCCATATTGAAGGATTTTATGCGCAAAATAATGAGTGATTCAGGAAGCACCAAAAAGAGATGGAAGGAATACACAGAGTCACTGTACCAAAAATAATTGACCGATGTTCAACTATTTCAGGAGGTAGCATATGATTAAGAACCAATGGTACTGAAAGAAGAAATCTAAGATGAACTGAAGGAATTGGGGGGAGGTGAAGGCTCAAGGAATTGAAGGAATACCCCTTGAGATGTTTCACCAAATGCATGCAGTGCTGGAGGCATTTTCTCTTCTTTTCCCAGAAATTTAGAAGACAGCTACCTGGCCAACTGATTGGAAGAGGTCCATATTTGTGCTCACTTCAAACAAAGGTGATCAAACAGAAAGTGGAAATTATCAAACAATATAATTAGGATCACACTTCAGGAAAATTTTGCTGAAGATGGTTCAGAAATAGTTGCAACAGCATATTAATAAGGAACAACCAGAAATTGAAGCCAGATTCAGAAGAGGATGTGCAATGAGGGATATCATTGGTGATGTCAGATGGAGCTGGGCTGGAAGCAAATACTAGAAAGATGTTTATTTGTTTTATTCACTATGCAAAGTCATTTGACTATGTGGATAATAACAAATTATGGATAACATTGCCAAGAATGGGAATTCCAGAACACTTAAATGTGCTCACGAGGAGCCCGTACCTAGACCAAGAGACTGTCATTCGAACAGAACAAGAGGATACTATGTGGTTTTAAATCAGGAAGGGTATATGCCATGGTAGTTTCATTTCACAATACTTATTCAATCTGAGCAAATAATCCAAGAAACAGAACTATATATGAAGAAGAATGTGGCATCAGTGTTGGAAGACAACTCATTAAAAACTTGGGATATGCAGATGCTGTGACCATGCTTGCTGAAAATGAAGATGACTTGAAGCACTTACTGATGAAGGTCAAACACTACTGTCTTCAGAAAGGATTACACCTCAACATAAAGAAAAGTAAAAGTCTCACAACTGAGCCAATAAATAACATCACTATAAATGGACAAAAGATTGAAGCTGTCAAGGATTTAATTTTACTTGGATCCACAATCAACATGCATGGAATTAGCAGTCAAGAAATCAGATATCAGGAAAAAAGACAAGATGGCAGACTAGGCAGAAAGACTGCACAGACCCTCTTCAAAACAGAAAAGGGAAACCAATTAACACAGACACAGAAGATAATCTTGGACCCCTGAGCCTTGAAGGGGAAGATATAGAAGTGGACTAAACCCCAACTAGTGGAAGAATTCGCATGAAAATACCAAAAAAAGGAGATATACAGAGCTGCGGTCTGGCAGTGATGCTAAGCAATCCTGATGGCACAGACAGTTTGGAGATTCCCGAGTGCTGGTAGGACCTAAGAATTAACTTAAAAATCATCCCTGCTAGCCAGAGACTGCTGTGGTGGCTGGAGAATAAATGGAGAAGGTGAAGAGAAAGCTGAGCTGTGGATTTTTGCTGGTCCAGAGGGTGCCACCATTTTGAAGGTTTAAAAGCAGCTTGACTAATTTGGATATTTAAAGAGACAGCGCACTCACAGATTCTTGGGGCTTAAGAACACATTCTGCTTTCCAACAACCCCAAGGACACTCTGGA
>NW_006921799.1:5635326-5639830 GCF_000298275.1 Orycteropus afer afer | reverse complement strand
AGAGAATTCAAACTCAGTTCCTATGTCCTTAAAACAATTTCTGCTACCTCCAACATTTATGTGATATTTCTTATATATTAATCATAGTGAGAGAAGCTAAGAGAAAAATCAATTGAAAAAATCTCTAGATGTCAAAGAGCTTTTAATATAATATATTAATAAAAAAAAAAAAAAAAACTCACTGCCATCCAGTCAATTCCAACTCATAACAATCCCCACTGGTGCTCCAATGTTGTAAATCTTTATGGAAGTTGATTACCTCATTTTCCTCCCACAGAGCCGTTGGTGTGTTTGAACCACTGACCTGGTTAGCAGCCAAATAAATGCCTTAACCACTACACCACCAGAACTCCTTTAATATAATACAGTGGAAGAGAAATGAGATCATTTATAAATGTATACACATATAATCAACTGATTTTGTATAAAGATGCCAAGACAATTCAAAGAAAAAATATATAATCTTCTCAATAAAGGTCCTGGAACAATTAGGCATTCAGATGCAATAATTTTAAAATAAACTCCAACCCATATCTATCCTGTGCAAAAATTAATTTAAAATGGATCATAAGCTAAAATATAAAATTTACAAGTATAACATTTTAGAAGAAAATATGAAAAAAAAATCGTAGCTTGAGTTATATAAAGATTCCTTAGACACAACACAAAAAGTCCAGTACACTTAAAAAAAAAAAAAAAAAAAAGCTCTAGGAAAAAGGAAGACACAGAAAGATACAAACAAGAGATGTAAAAAAGAAAGACATAGGGAAAACATAACCATGGGGAGGAAGTGGGAAGAGAGCTGTTATATTGTGGGGATTTCAATTAATGTCACGAAACAAATGTGTATGAACTATTGAACAGAAAATGAATTTGTTCTGTAAGCTTTCACCCAAATTATAATAAATGTTTTAAAAAATTGACAAATTAGGCTTTATCCAAAGGATACGATTACAGAAACGGAAAGAAAGATAAGCAACAGACTTGAAGACAATACTTGGAAAATGCATATCTGATAAAGGATTTGTATCCAGAATATATATATAAATATAAAAACTCAGTAACAAGAAAACACACAACTCAATAAAAATCAATGGAAAAATATCTAATGGATGCTTCAAAAAAAAAAAAAAAGTGTTTAAGCACATGAAAAGATGCTAGTGCCATTAATCATTAAGAAAATCACAATGGTATGCCAGTACACACCTTTTAGAATTAGGCTATTTTTTTTTTTTTTTTTTAACGACAAGACTAATTGCTGGCAAGAATGTGGAGGAGCTGAGACTTACTAACGGGGATGCAAAATACAGCCTGTTTGCAAAATAGTTTGATAGCTTCTAATAAAACAAGACATACACTTACTATATGGCTCAATAATCCCATTTCCACAGATTTGCCGAAGAAAAAGAAAATCTATGCTTACAGAAACACCTTGTATGCAAATATTTATGCTAGCTTTATTCATAATCTCCAAAAGCCGCAAACAACATAAAGGTCCCTCAACTGATGAATGGATAAACAAATTTGAATACATTCACACAATGGAATACTATTCTTCAACAAAATTAACATACCAGTGATATATGCAATAACTTTACAAATCACAAGAACATTATGCTAAGTAGAAAGAACATACTTAAAAACTGCATACCATGTAATTCCATTTATATGACATTCTAGGAAATGCAAAACTGAGGGACAGAGAACAGATCAGAGATTTCCAGAGGACTGAGTTAAGGGCGTGTACTCATTGCAAAAGGGCACAAAGGAACTTTTTGGGATGATGGAGATATTCTTTCTCTCAATATTGGTGGTTGTTATACAAATAGCTGCATTTGTTGGTCAAAAATCATGGAACTACATACTTAAAAGAGCTAATTTTGCTACATGCCAATTATAATTCACAATGCATACAATATACTATATACAAATTCAACTTTAAAACTAAAGTAATTGGCTTTGTCATTGAGTCTGATGCCTTCTTTTTCAGTAGTTTTTTTTTTTTTTTTTTTAAATCCCTATCCATTTGGTCTTTGGGATGGCTGCTTTACCTCTTTTATGTCTAGCATGCAGTCATCTAAGATGCCCAGTAAATCCTATCTTGTTGTCTTTCCAGAAACATTCTTTCCTCTCCATTCCTATTGTCACAGCTTAGTCCATTCTATATTTCTTGTCTAATTCTAGCCTTGGCCTCATGACAGTTTCTTCCCTAGAGTCCCATTCTGTTTCAACTAGTCCTGCCTATTCTCTAGCCTGAATCTTCTATATAAAACACAATCCTCGTCATAATATCTTGTGCTCAAACTATTTAAGTTTTTTATCTGATGCAATCCGGATTCCTTCACACTGCATAGAAGTCCTGTCCAACACATCATCAGCTGCTCCTAACCAATAGAAGCTAAACTCGTTGGTGTTGAATCAGTTCCAACTCAGGGTGACTCCATGTGTTATTACAGAGTAGAACTGCTCCACAGAGTTTTCTTGGCTATAACCTTTATGGATGCAGGCAGCCCAATCCTTCTTCCTTGGTTTCACTGAGAGAGATCAAAGCATCAATGTTTAGTTTAGTTAAGCACTAACTGTGCCACCCAGGATCTTTTTGCTACTCCTACACATCTATTTTACATCCCAGCTATGCCTCCTGGGAGACAGGAACTTCAAGCCCTGAGTGTGTCACCTGGCTTTTTCTTCCTATGTGTCTTTTTGTGTGTGTGTTGTGAAAGTATACATAGCAAAACCCACTCCCATTCCATGTTATAGACATAATGATCAGTGACACTTGTTACATTGTTTACATTGTGTCAAAAGTCTCTGTATTTCCATTCTAGTTGTTAAGCTTCCATTTCCTTAATGCCCTTGCCCTTCAACCTCATCAATACTTTTCTTGTTTTCACTTTTATTGTTGTGAAAACATACACAACAAGACAACAGCCAACATAACACCTTCCACATTTACAGTTCTGGGACATTGATTACATTTTTTATGTTGTGCCACCATTGTAGCTATCCTTTTCTAAAATATTCCACTACCTATTAGTATAAACTCAATACCCTCAAAACAAAAGCTTCCCCCTTCCCCCTCCCTCTTATTCCTGGTAACTGTTAATAATTTTTGAACTATATATACATATATATCTTTTTTTTCAACTTATCTAGAAATTTTCCATCCCCTTCCATCCTATCTCTGGTAATGAACAAAGTTTCCTCCCCAGTATAAACCTTTCCTTGACTTTTTACAACAGCAGACTAATATAATATTTGTCCTTCTATTATTCACTTATTTCACTCAACATAATGTCCTCCAAGTTCATCCACGTTATGTGCTGTTTTGAAGATTCTCCATTATTCTTTGAGGTTGCATAGTATTCCATTATGTGTATGTACCACAGTTTGTCTATCCATTCCTCAGTTGATGGGCACCTAGGTTGTTTCCATCTCTTTGCTACTGTGGTTAGTGCTATGATGAACAAGGGTGCACATCTATCTATTCGTGCCCTGCATCTCACTCTTTTAGGATATATACCTAGTAATGGGATTGCTAGGTCATATGGTATTTCTATCTCCAACTTTTTAAGGAATTTCCATACCAATTTCCACAGTGGGTGTATCATCTTACAGTTGCACCAACAGCATATGAGAGTCCCAAGCTCTCCACATCCTCACCAGCATTTTGTCATTTTCTGTCCTATTGAACTTTGCTATTAATTCTGGAGTGAGATGGTATCTTATGTTTGTTTTGATTTGCGTTTCTCTAATGGCTAATGATTGCAAACACTTCTTCATGTGTTGGATGCCTAAATATCTTTTTGGTGAAGCATCTGTTCATGTCTTCTGCTCATTTTTTAATCGGATTGTCTTTTTAATGTTGAGGTGTTGGAGTTTTCTATAAATTTTAGATAAATGTCCTTTGTCTGATATGTCATTGCCAGTTTTTATTTTTCCATTCTGTAGGTTCTCTTTTTACTCTTTTGAGGAAGTCTTTTGATGTATAAAGAATTTAATTTTTAGAAGGTCCTGATCATCTAGTTTATCTTCTGTTCTTTGTGTTCATCCTGGGTTATGTTTGACAGTCTATTTATGTCATAAATTATGACCCCTAAATTTGCTATTTTTCCTTTGCTCATTAATACTTTAAAATAGCTATTGCTCCTTTAGTCTTATATAGATAATTAAAAAAGAAAAAAATATAGTATTGAAGGGTGACAATGTTTACTTTTTGGGCTAAACCATTAGTTTAAAGGTGACTTCAGGGGAGAGTTTTACTCAATTTTTTCTTTCTAAATGCATTTTATTGAAGTATAATTTATGTACAGTGAAATACACAAAACTAAAGTGACATGGGTCATTGTTTTGTTTTTTTTTGCAGTGTTCCCTCCCCTCCCCTCCCACCCCTGATAACCAACAAAGAAAGTTTCCTTCCATATATAAACCTTTCCTTGACTCTTTACAATAACAGACTAATACAATATTTGTCCTTCTGTGATTGACTTATTTCACTCAGCAT
>NW_006921799.1:5631176-5635226 GCF_000298275.1 Orycteropus afer afer | reverse complement strand
TGAAATGGGATCACAGGCATGTGAATCAGAAGACTATCAGGTCATACCCCCTCGCTACTGCACAACCCATATTCTAGCCTTTTTTATTTTTTAATGCATTTTATTGAAATGTAATTTATGTACAGTGAAATACACAAAATTAAAATGGCATGGATCAGTGTTTTTTTTTTTTTTTTTTTTTTGTTCCCTTCCCTCCCCTTCCATCCCACCCCTGATAACCAAAAAAGAAAGTTTCCCTCCTTATATAAACCTTTCCTTGACTCTTTACAATAACAGACTAATACAATATTTGTCCTTCTGTGATTGACTTATTTCACTCAGCATCATATCCTCCAAGTTCATCCATTTTATGCAGTGTTTCATAGATTCTACATTATTCTTTAGTGTTGCATAGTATTCCATTGTGTGTATGTATCATAGTTTGGTTATCCATTATACTGTTGATGGGCACCTAGGTTGTTTTCATCTTTTGGCTATTTTAAATATTGATGCAGTGAACATTGGCATGCATATATCTTGTACTGGGTCTCACTTCTTTAGGATGTATGCCTAGTAATGGGATTGCTCAGTCAAATGGTATTTCTAATTCCAACTTTTTAAGGAATCGCCATACTGTTTTCCCCAATGGTTTTATCATTTGACAGTCCCACCAGCTGTGTTTAAGAGTCCTAACCTCTCCACACCCTCACCAACATTTGTTATTTTCTGTCTTGTTGAACTTTGCCATTAGTGCTGAGGTGAGATGATGTCTCATTGTGGTTTTGATTTTCACCTCTCTGATGGCTAATGACTGTATTTGCTGAATGTATTTGCTGGGCACCTGAATATCTTCTTTGGTGAAGTGTCTACTCATGTCTTCTGCCCGTTTTTTAATTGTATTGTTAACCTTTTTGTTGTTGAGGTGTTGGACTTTTCTATAAATCTTAGAGATAAGTTCCTTGCCAGATATGTACTTATGGACAAGTATGAATTTGTTGCTGTCATTTTGTTATGTGCTTTTTCATGGTGTTGATTTCTTTGTTCCATATAATTATCTGTGCTGAGCTCATTTTGTTTATTAATCATATTATCACTTCCTTCGTTGCTATTATTTTAGTATTTGCTAAATGTTTGTGCTGGTCCTCTTTTTTATTGTGATGTGAAGGTTTTATCATTTTTCTTTGAGGTTACCCTGTGATTTATAATTTTTTTCCCAAGTTTAGAACAGTCCATTCTATCTTGTTATTGTCTTGACTTCCCTACCATTTAGAAGTTCTGTAACTACACTATCTCTTCTCCTCTTTTTGATTTTTAATTGTCTTCATTTGTCAATTGATGTCTCTGGTTCCTTGTTTACAATCTTGTAAGTTTATCTACTTTGAATACTTCTATAACTGGGTTGGTTTCTGGGTTATGTCATCATGTGTGTCAATGGTCAGTTGTTGTTTGCTGTTGTTGGTTTTCTGTCCAAAGGATTCCATTTAACATCTCTTGTAAGGTTGGTCTGGTTTTAAAACATTCTCTTAATTTCTGCTTATCTGGAAATGTCCTAATTTCACTATCATATTTGAGGGACAGGTTTGCTGGGTATATAATTCTTGGTTGGAATTTTTTCTCTTTCAGGGTTTTATATATACCCTTCCATTGTCTTCTTACCTGCATGGCTTCTACCAAGAAATCTGAGCTTAGTCTTATTGGTTGCACCTTATAGATAACTTTTTGTTTTTCCTTTGCTGCTTTCAGAATTCTTTCTTTGTCTTTGGTGTGTTTTGGTGAGTTTAATGATGATATGTCTTAGTGATTTTCTTTTTGGGTCTACCCTGTTTGGGGTTCACTGAACTTCTTGAATGGATATATTCTCATCTTCCAACATACCTGGAAAATTCTCTTCCAACTAATCTTTGACAATTTTTTCTGTGGTGTTATTTGTCTGTTCTTTTTCTGGAATTCTGATTACACATAGGTTATTCCTTTTGTTGGTATCCCACATGAAACTTAGGCTTTCTTCATTTTGTTTTGATTTTATTTTTCTGATTGATCCCTTTCCAATGAAGTATTGAGGTATTTGCCTTCGATCTCACTAATTCTGTCTTTCTTTGATTCAATTCTACTCCTTTACCCATTCAGTATTAACCATTTAGTATTAACCTTCTGGATTTCTGTCTGTAGATTTTGTATCATTTCTAATTTTTCATTGATTTTGTCATTTTATTCTTGTATTGTTTTCAAAATTGTTCGAGGGTTTTCTCTGTCTTTTCCTCAATTTTGTCAATATTTTCCTTGATCTGTCTCTCAATTCATTGAGGGTACCTAAATATAATTCTTCCGAATTCCTTATCAGGAAGTTCTAATGCTGCTTGTTCCTCTCAGATGTGTTTTGGGTCTGTATTCTGATCCTTTGTTTCTCCTGCTTTATCTTGCTTCTTTATGTGGACTTTGATGCTCTGTTGTCTCCAAGGCATTGAGACATTTTTGTTTTTATAATTAATTGGTGATTGTATGTTGGAGTGACTTGCCCACAATTTTTGTTTTCTTTGTTTTATTTGTATGTTATCTACATAAGCAGGGTACTGTGCTGTGCTCCTCTATTTGCTAGTTGACAGCACTTATACACTCACCATCTGTCTCCTTTCCCATTGTCTGCCTTCTGTATGTCCATGCCATCCTTGGCAAAAAAGGCCTGCTCTTAGGTCCCTGGAATCAGAATGGGAATGCTGTCACTTTAAAATCCAAAATGGCTGCCACTTATAAACATTCAAAATGGCTGCACTCTTGGTCACTTTAAATTTCCAAAATGGCCACCACTTGTAAACAATCAAATTGGCTGTGCCTTTCAGACAGCCAAAAGACCACAGTTCAGTTTGTCTCTCTCCTTGTTGCTTCCCTTTCTAGGCATGAGCCACCAGCAGAGTCGTCCCTTGAGTCCTTGGTGACCAGGGCTGATCTTTAGGTCAATTCTCAGGTCTCAACACCACTTGGAAATATTCTGGCTGTTAGTCCTGTCAGAATAGCTGACAGTCCACTGCTCTGACCATATCCATACTCACTGTTTTCATTCAGGTTTTTCCACTAGTTGGTGCCTAATCCACTTCTGTATACTTCCTTTCAAAGCTCAGGACTCCAGGATTATGTTCTGTGTCTCTGTCAATTGGTTTCTCTTTCCTTTGTTGAAGATGATCTGTGTAGCTTGTCTGTCGATTCCACCATCTAACCAGAAGTCTGATTTTTCATTCAATTTTGAAGAGCAAATCAGGGCCATATCTTGGGGACTCCTCTAGCTTCAATCAGTGCTGGAAGTCTGGATTTTATAAGAATTTGAACTTTTGTTCCACATTTTTCTACCATTTTATCAGAACTGATCTATTATTTTCCTGATCAGAATGTTCAGTAGTGGCAGCTGAGCACCATCTGCTTCTGGTCTCAAGGTAGAGAAGGTAGTGGTTCATGTGGACAGTTAGTCCTGTAATACAGTTCTTTCTCCGATTCTTGACTTTCCATGTTCCTCTTTTATTCCATACAAATAAAAACTAATAGTTATATCTTAGGTGGCTGCTTAGAAGGTTTTAAGACCCCAGGTACCACTCATCATATAAGAGGTAGAACACAAACTTTAAAAACTGTGTTATACCAATTGAGTTGATTGTCCCACAAGACCATGGCTTATGGGTGATTGGCTATGTCTTATTAGTATCAGCATCCACAGCATCTCCTCATTGCCCATTGTTTTGTTTGTTGTTATTGTTGCAAAACCATAGACAACTTAGAATTTGTACATTAATCCCTTTTCTGTAAGTATATGTCTTTTTCCCTATGTATTGACATCACTTATATCAGTCGGGCAGTGCCAATTTCATATCTGGTGCTACCTTTCCCATTTCTGCAGAGCTCTGGTGGCACAGTGAATAAAGTATTTGGGTGCTAACCAAAAGATTGGTGATTCCACCAGCCATTGTGCAGAAGAAAGTTGAGGCAGTATGCTTCCATAAAGACTTATAGTTTTGGAAACCCTATTGGGTAGTTCTACTTTATCCTGTAGTGTCACCATAAGTTGGAATCAACTCAATGGCAATG
>NW_006921799.1:5600482-5611267 GCF_000298275.1 Orycteropus afer afer | reverse complement strand
CTTAACATAAAGTTTTCTAGGTTCGTCTACACTGTAAGTTATTTTGGAAGCTCGTTTTTCTTTACCTTAGATTAGTATTCCATTGCATGTATGTATCACATCTTTCTTATCCATTCATCTGTTGATGGATACTTAAGTTGCTTCCATCTATTTTTGCTATTGTGAATAGTGCTGTAATGAACAGATATGTGCACTTCCTATGTATATTTGCATTTTCTTATATGATGTTTGGCTGGTAACCAAAAGGTCAACAGTTTGAATCCACCAGCTGCTCAATGGGGAAAAGATGAGGTAGTCTTCTTCCATAAAGAATTACATTCTTGGAAACCCTGTCAGGCAGTTCTACTCTGTCCTATAGGGTTGCTATGAGTTGGAATCAACTTGATACCAATGCATTTATTTGTTTGTTTTAGTCAAAATGTACTCATACTTGAAGACTCTCTGCCACTTACTCAGTGGAAACCTCTCCCACTGTCCTGTCTAGTGGAGAACTAAATGTTCCCAGCCCTATGCTCCCAAAGCAACATGTTAGCACCTGAACAAGGGCACTCAACCTCTGTCCTGTAATTGTGCATGAATCTCATTACTAACTTATGTGGTGCATCTTTGAATCCTCAGCAACTAGAAGCATTTGGTAAATATCTGTCACATAACTGAATAAATGATCATATATACTTCATATGCAGCATCAGGAAATAAAAAAAAAAAAAAAAAGCTTCAGCATTTTATCCTCCTGACCTGCATATCTTGATATTTTGGTTCTGAGTAGTCTGATTTCAGGGAAAAGATTACCTAACTCTTGCATGCATCAGCAATGACACAACATGGTCAAACAAATTCATAGGATTATAAAAGAGCAAACATACTAAAGCAGGTATAACATATAAAGCAGATCAATTGTGGGAAAAATATAAGCAAGATTAATAAAGTCACTGTCCAATATTTAAAGTCCTCAATAAAGGTTTTAGTATTATCAATATATCATTTCTATAGTGCCTAAGGTACTTGATTGCTAAACAGAAGGCTGGTGGTTCAAACCCACCAGCCACTCCTTGGAAGGAAGGTTGGGCAATCTACTTCCGCAGTGATACTGCCTCGGAAAGCCAAGGAGGGGTTGCTATGAGTCAGGTCCGACTCGAGGGCACACACCAACAACTCCTAAATGAGATCAAACTGGTTTCTAAGTATACTATTTGTAGAATCAGTGGGCTCAGTGTGGGGAGTTTCTTGGGGCATGTATTCATTATGAACTGATAAACCCAAGGATTGTTTGTTTTGTTTTTTTGTTTTTTGGTCTGAAGATGGGAGATGTTTTCTGCATGTGCTTATGTAAGAGAGTGAGCAGAGCAGAAGAGGACTGGGATATGGCATGGCATCTGAACCTTTGATCATCTTACAGCAGTGGTTTTCTCCTACCAGAGAAAAGAGGGGCAGACGATAAATGAAGCACAGTCAGTAAAGCTGAGGAGTCCCTGTGCACAAGCACCAAACTGTTTCAGTGCCCCTGAGGCAAGAATCATCATGGGGAGGAGAGAGACTCCCATTTCCATTACAAACCATGAAGTTCAGACAGCAACAATAGGTACAAACTTTAATCTAACTGAAAGTAAAATACATGAGTCACACTCACACTTTGGTGTTTTGTTTTTGTTTTTACAGGAGAGGGCTAATTGAATAATTTTAATGCCCAGTAGAGTGATTTTGCCACCATTTATTCATTATTAATCAATATTATGTCTTATTTCTTGAATTGAGGGAGTGTCTTCTCTAGTTTTTGTGTTACTCTTTCTAATTCATTTTCAGTCAATCTATTCTCACTGTTTATTCACTGGAAATGAATTAGAAATTACCAAGGCTATAGATTATTCATTTTCAACCAAATCATTGTTTGAAACAAATTGTTCTGCTGAGCAGCTTGCTGAATTTTAATCAAATTACATTTTGTCAAGTTGAATTCAGTGAAATTGCATTGCATAAATTGTCTGAGGGCAAATTAATTAATGACAAATCCCTTGAAGCTCTCAGAGTGGGCTCTGGTGAAGCACTGTGATGCCTAGTGGAAGCATGAGCCAAGCAGCGGAAGGCACTGAACCACTCACAACAACAAGCAAATTGAAGTTAAGGAAAACGAACGGACTTCTTCCTTTTCACTTACAAGAAATCTCCAGGAACCAGTTGCCGTGAATTTGATTCCAACTCATGGGGATCTCATGTGTGTTGGAATAGAACTATGCTCCACAGGGTTTGAAATGGCTGATTTGTTTAAGTGCATTACTAGGCCTGTCTTCCATGGAGCCTCTGGGTGGAACTGAACTTCCAATGTTCAGATTAGCAGCCAATGGTATTACGTATTTTTACAACCTGGGGACTCCAAACTCCAAAGGCTCCCAAAAATGAAAGGGGGGATTTATTGAAGAAGATGATAATCTTATCCTCTACCTTTCTTAGATAACAGCAAGTTGACTTATGGTGGGTATTACTGTCAAGACTGGCTGCATAGTCTGCAGAGCTCAGTACAAAATAAAAATGTATGGCCTTTTGCTAAAAAAAAAGAAAAGAAAAAAAGGTAAATGTACTAAAATATAGTTTTTTTCCTTTCTTCTGTGGTCTCTCAATTTATCATAGTGCTTTTATTTAATGTTGTTCTAAGTAAAGAAAAATTGGAATTTTAAATTATGAGCATAAATTTTACTGTTCATCTTTATATTGTGCAATGCCAGTTATAAATGCAAATATGAATATCTAACTCATAAACAGAATTGCTAAAATTTCACAATTTGCATTTCATAGCTTGAATGTGCATATGTATTTTCTTCTTACCAGAAATGGGAAAAAGCTACACAAAACTAACTTAACTGTTTTCATTTCACTTCTTGATAAATACACTCTCCTCCAAGGGTCCCTACCTCCAACTTATTGATGTGTAAGGAAGAAAAAGGAAATGTGGGTTGTCCTATCTTATTTCCCTTTCCTTCTAGTCTATCATTATCAACATCAGCAGCTGGCTAATACAAAAAAGTAACACATGTAAGAAAGAATATGATAGAGTTTCTTAGTTGTTTGTGTTTTTCAGGATGTCACTGACTTGTTTCTATGTTTGAAACAAGTTCTGCTTTGAAGAGAAAGGATGAGCTCTAGAATCTGTCTGCACTCTACTTACTCATTCTTGTCTGTAAGGACAGACAAAAGATCAAAAGAACAGGTTACAGGTTATTATAGTATTTTGAGAACTGTTTGAGACATTTCTTTAATTATGTACAACCCAAAATGTTGGTATTTTGTATGGGTCAAAGTACAGCATTCCTTAATTCCTTCTGCTATTTCTCGTAATTGTTCTTCAAAGAACCAAGCATAGATTGCATGAAAATTTTGTGACTTTTTTCTCCCAGTTTAAATAAAGCATCTTTTTGTTTGCCTGATACTGACTTTGGCAATATTTTTTATGCCCCTCTGACTCAACAAAAGTATATTTTATCACTATTAAAAAATAAAAAGAATAGATTACAGAGAGTCTAGAAAAACAGTCCAAAATTGGAACAACTATAATGTCCAATAACAGAATAGAAAAATTGTGTTGTTTTTTTAAAATGGAATATTATTCACTAATAAAAAGGAAGAAACTACTGATATGTGCATCAACATTGGGGAATTTAAAAAATATTACATTGACTAAATGAAGCTACAAAAAAAAAAAAAAAATCACATACTGCATGATTCCGTTTTTATGAGGTCCTAAAACAGGTAAAGGAGATCTGGTAGCATAGTGCCTAAGACACTTGACTGCTAACCAGGAGGCTGGTGGTTCAAACCCACCAGGTACTCCTTGGAAGGAAGGTTGGGCAATCTACTTCCATAGTGATACTCCAACAGAAATCCAAGGAGGGGTCACTATGAGTCAGGTCTGATTCCACGGCACATAACAACAAACAACAAAATAGGTAAATATAGTCTATTATGATATGTATCAGAATACTTGTTGTCATTTGCCATCAAGTCAGACTCAACTCATAGTGACCCCTCCTTGGGTTTCCGAGGCAGTATCATTACAGAAGTAGATTGCTCAACCTTCCTTGGCCTCTAAACTCACTGCCATGTAGTCAATTCGACTAGATGGCAGTGACTTTAGACGTAGAGATCCCCCTCCCTTGGGTTTCCAAGGCAGTATCTCTAGGCAAGTAGATCACCCAATCTTCCCTCTGCAGAGTGGCTGGTGGGTTTGAACTGCCAACTTTCTGGTTAGCAGTCAAATGCTTTAGGCCCTGCACCACCAGTAGCCTCTGTTGTTGTTGTTGTTGTTATGTGCCGTCGAGTCGGCCCCGACTCATAGTGACCCCTCCTTGGGTTTCCGAGGCAGTATCACTACGGAAGTAGGATTGCCCAACCTTCCTTCTGAGGAGTGGCTGGTGAGTTTGAACCACCAGCCTTCTGGTTAGCAGTCAAGTGCTTTAGCCACTATGCTACCAGAGCTCCTAGGGGGTTGGAAATGACCCAAAAATGAAATGAGTAAACTCTCTGGGTACTAGAAATATTCTATATCTTATTAGGTCATGTTGTTGTTAGTTATATGCCGTCGAGTCGGCCCCGACTCATAGAGACCCCTCCTTGGGTTTCCAAGGCAGTATCACTACGGAAGTAGGATTGCCCAACCTTTCTTCCAAGGAGTGGCTGGTGGGTTTGAACTGCCAGCCTTCTGGTTAGCAGTCAAGTGCCTTAGACACTATGCTACCAGAGCTCCTTATTAGGTCATAGGCTGTCTGATATATCATCTTGTCAAAATTTATTACCTCATACACTTAAGATCTCTGAATACTACTCTATATAAATAATATCAAAGTAGTTCTTAATGTAAGCAACATCATGATAAATGGAGAAAAGATTGAAGTTGTCAAAGATTTGATTTTTCTTGGATCCAAAAACAACACCCATGGAAGCAGTAGTCATGAAATCAAGCATGATATTACACTGGATGAATCTGCTGAAGGAAATAGCAAAGTTGTCAATTTGAAGGCTAAGGTGTGCCTAACCCAAGCCATGGTATTTTCAATCATTTCATATGCATGTGAAAGCTGGAAAATGAATAAGGAAGACTGAAGAAGAATGGGTGCTTTTGAATTTTGGTGTTAGTGAAGAATATTGAAAATATCATGGACTGCCAGAAGAACTAATAAATCTCTCCTGACAGCTGTTCAGTCAGAATGTAGAAGTGAGAATGGCCAGACTTTATCTCATCTACTTTGGTTAAGTGGTTAGAAGTGGCCAGTCCTTTGAGAAGGCTATCATGCTTGATAAAGTAGTGGGTCAGCAAAAAAGAGGAAAATCCCTTAATGAGATGGATTGACACAGTGGCTACAAGGGTGGGTTAAAGTATGAATACCAAGGATTGAGAAGATGGAGTAGGACTGGACAGAGTTTCATTCTATTGTACTATGAGTCAGAGTTGACTTGAGAGCACCTGAAAATAACAACAAAAAGTAGTTCTTATAGGGGGAGGATCCAAGGTGGCTAACTAGGTAAATACACTATCCAAACATTCTATAAAAACATACTTGAAAAACAAGGGAAACTTCTACAGAAGACAATCTTGGATCCCAGAGCTTCAAAGGAAAGGATAAAGAAGTAGATGAAATATCGATGGGACTAAACAAAAACAATCAACAAAGAGCAATAAACTACCAACCTGACCAGAACAGCCATTTTGAATAATTGCAAGCCACATTCTAATCAGAGCAGGAACCAGGTAACTAGCTCCACTTACCCAGGACTGCACCAGCACACACATCAGTGATCAGGCAACAGAGAGTTGGGAGCCAGAGACTCTACTCAGCCACACCCATCCATATCTGCTGCCCTAATCCCCGGATGAGTGCCTAGCACCATTAGACTTATAACAGACAGTGAGTGGCCAACACCCACCCAGACTTCCCTCAGCTGCTCTGCATGATTGTTGTTGTTGTTGTTGTTATGTGCCGTCGAGTCGGCCCTGACTCATAGCGACCCCTCCTTGGGTTTCCGAGGCAGTATCACTATGGAAGTAGGATTGCCCAACCTTCCTTCCGAGGAGTGGCTGGTGGGTTTGAACTGCCAGCCTTCTGGTTAGCAGTCAAGTGCTTTAGCCACTATGCTACCAGCTCTGCATGATTAGTGATCAGAAATTCACACCCACACTCCCACCTGCTATCAAACTCACCCAGAGATAGGTGGGGAGTGTCCCAGTGTTGCCAAACTAGTGACAAGAGTAACACACCCAGCTTGTTGTTGCCCAGATTTATTAAAAACAGAAGAAGAATAAAAAAAAAAAGTGAATGCAAACCAATGCAGAATCAACAAAATAATACAATAACACTACAAAATGTTTGAGACAACAGACAACTTCAAATCATGCACAGAAAAAACAGGATAAGATGGTTCAAACAAATAACTAAAATACAGGGCCAAAAAATATTCCGGAAGAATAAATTATATTGGAACTACCTGATAATGAACTCAAAGGAATTATATTTAGATCTTCAGATTGAGAAAAATTTTGAGGAAAGCACAAACAAAATCAAGAAAACACAAACAGAACTCCAGAAGAGTTATAAAAAAGGAAAAAGTTGATTAAATAAATTGAAAATTAGAAACCGTACAAAACAGCAAGTAGAAATTCAGAAGATTAATATTAAAATTTCAGAAATAAATAACACATTGGAAGGACTGAGAAGTATAATTTAATCAATGGAACACAATTAGCAAGATTGAAGACTGTTGTTATTTGCCGTCGAGTCGGCCCCGACTCACAGTGACCCCTCCTTGGGTTTCCGAGGCAGTACCACTATGGAAGTAGGATTGCCCAACCTTCCTTTCGAGGAGTGGCTGGTGGGTTTGAACTGCCAGCCTTCTGATTAGCAGTCTGTTAGAGAAACAATTAGAAAAAAAATAATAAAAGGAATGAAGAAAACCTAAGATATATGTATTGACAGCATCAAAATGACTAATTTTATGTTACGATCAAAATTCCAAAACAGGAAGAAACAAAGAAAGAAAGAAAGAAAATCATCAAGAAAACTATTTTCTTGGAAGAAAAAATTTGTTGGAAGAAAACTTCCTGATATCATGAAAGATGAGAAGATATGCATTCAAGAAGCTCAATGAACCCCAAATAGGATAGATCCCAAAAGAAAATCACCAAGACATATCATAATCCAACTTTCCAAAAACAAAGACAAAGAATGAATCCTGAAAGCAGATCAGAAAAAATGAAGTCACCTACAAACAAAACATACTAAGCTCTGACTTCTTGGCAGAAACCATGTAGGCAAAAAGGCAATGGAATTACACATAAAAACCTTCAGAGAGAAAATAAATGCTAACCAAGAATTATATATCTTGCCAAATTTTTCCTCAATTATGATGGAAAAATTAGGACATTCCCAGAAAAACAGAAATTAAGGGAATTTGCAAAAAACAGATAAATGTTACAAGAAATGCTAAAGGGAGTCCTTCAAACAGAGAACCAACAACAACACAGAAGTTTAAGACATATTAACAACACTTGAAAATCAACCCAGATATAGAAGTTTAGAAAATAAAATAAGCCTGCAAAACTGAAAATAGGGAACTGGGGATGTCATTTTTTAAACAATGATAACTACAAAGTAAAAAAGAGGGAATACATGATGTAGTTACAGAACTTCCAAATGACAAAGCAGTCAAGATGATATAAAGATAGAAATGGGCTGTTCTAAACTTGGGAGGATAATAATAAATTACAGTATAACCTCAAAGAAAATCAATAAACCTTCTCTTCAAGAGGAAAAATCATAAAGTCTCAGTAAATATTAAAAGAAGACCAATGAAGGAAATAAGAAAATCCATAAACAAAATGAGTTCAGCACAGAAAAACACAATGAACACTGAAACCATCAACACCGCAAAAAAGAAAAAAAAAAAAAAACAGCAAAATGGTAGCAGTAAATTCATACTTGTTGATAATTGTTCTCAATGTAAATGGATTAAGTGCACCAGTAAAGAGACAGAGAGTAGCAGAATGGATAAGAAAAAATGACTCTTCAATATGTTGTCTACAAGAGACACATCTTAGACATGATGACAAAAATAAGCTAAAAATCAAAGGATGGAAAAACATGTATGAAACAAATAGGAATCAAAAAAGTCATTTCACAATATTAATTTCTAATAAAATAAACTTTAAGGTATAAACCAGCAAAAGAGACAAGGAAGGATATTGCATAATGATTAAAGGGTCAATTGAACAACAGGACATAACCATAATACATATCAACACACCCAATAAAAGAGCCTCAAAATACATAAATCAAACTTTAACAGATTTGAAAAGAGAAATAGATAGCTCAACAATAATCATAAGAGACTTTAATACTTACTTTCAATGAAGGACAGAACAGAAAGAAAGAAACTTACCAAAGATACAGAAGGTCAAGTTCTGGGAAGATGATAGAATAGGCAGATGAGCTACACAGACCCTCTGCAACAAAGCAATGAGAAACCAATTGAAATCCATACAGAAGACAATCTAGGAACCCTGAGCTTTGAAGGGAAGGATAAAGAAGTGGATTAAACTCCATGGTGTAGTGCTAAGGCATTTGACTGCTAACCAGAAGGCTAGTGGTTCAAACTCACCAGCCACTCCACAGAAGGAAGATTGGGCAATCTACTTCTGTAGTGATAATGCCTCAGAAACCCAAAAAGGGGTCACTATGAGTCAAATCTGACTCGACAGCTGTGAGTTTGGTTTGGTTTTAGTAGAACCTGAATGAAACAATGAGTAAGGAGACAAACAGAGCTGCATGCTGCCAGCTGTCCTGAGGGCACAGTCATTTTGAATTCCAGAGAGCAACCGAAGAATCACCTCTGCTCACCAAGGCTTCATGGGCAAGGACTGCATTGGTGCCTGACAACTAGAAGGTAGAATAGCAAGGAAGGGAGTGGGGAACCTGTGGACTGCCAACAGCTCTCCTGAGGGCTCAGGCATTTTGGATGTTTCCAAGTGGTCAGGTCAGCTGTTGCAAGTGTGTGAAAGTGGCATTCTTGCTTGAACTACGACCTGGGAGTGTGGTCCACCTGCCAAGGACAACGTAGGCAACCACATTGGAGACTGATGACTGGAGAAGTGCGATATTCCCCTTGTTACTCTTGTGCCCAGTGCCCTCTTGGTGAAGAGTGGTGTGGCCATCCAACCCACCTCCACCCACTTTCTTGCCTTGTGGGGGCTCCATACCAGTCTGTGCTCTAGCAGAGCCTAAGTGCCATGCCCTACCCTATACAGTTTTGGTTTTGTTTCTTTGTTTTTAAATTAGTCTTTTTATCTTCTTCCTTTTTCTTTTTTCTCTTTCCCATCCCTGGTTCTTGTTCTTTTTATCTTTATCTTTTTCTTTTTTTTTCATTTCCCTTTTCCTGGTTCCCTTCTTTTTTTTTTTCTTTTGGTTCATCCCACCCCTTGTTTTCCCTTTTGTAGTTTTCCCTAATCTTTTCTCTTGTACTTTTCTCTCATTCCACCCTTCCAAGTTATTGTGACTTTTTTATTCTTCCTCATTATCCTTCCTTTACCCTTTTTAAATATATTTTGAATTTTTTTCTTCATATTTATTTCACTTCTCTTTTTCCTTTTGTGATTATTCTTATTGGTTTACATGGTTCAAGTTTTTTTGTTGTCTTGTTTTTGTTTCTGGTGATTTTGTAATTTTTTTTCTTGTCCCACAGAGTGGAAGACAGGCATCCTTCCTACACAACCCAACTATAACTGAATCTCCTGCAGCCCCACACACTGTGAGAGCCACCACTTGCTTTTGCACCAACTGACCAATGATAGATAGTGGTGAATACCAGATCAACTCATCCTCAACTGCTCTTTATGAACAGCTAACTGAGATCTGTTCACACACTCTCATTCTCTGTCACACTCACCAGGAGAAAGGTGGTTAGTGCCTAAGTGCTAACAACTAGTGAATAGAGGAGCACAGTACCCAGATCACACACATATTGTTGTTGTTGTTATGTGCCGTTGAGTCAGACCTTACTCATAGCGACCCCTCCTTGGGTTGCCGAGGCAGTATCACTATGGATGGTGGGTTTGAACTGCCAGCCCTCTGGTTAGCAGTCAAGTGCCTTAGGCACTACACTACCAGAGCTCCCCATACACATATAGGAGAACAAAATAAAAGGGAAAAAAAAAAAAAAAAAAAAAAACCTGAGTACAAATCACACCAACACACAACCACAGATTAAATGTAAATACAACACCACCACAATGTCTCAGAGACAACAGGCCATCACAGCCCACACAAGAAAGCAAGATAAAGTAGAAATAAGTGGCAGGATACAAATCCAGAAAACATCCCTGAGGAACTCCCTGATACCAAATTCAAAAGAATTATATTTGTGTACCTTCAACAAATTGAGAGACGTATCAAGGAAAACACTGACAAGATCAAGGGTAACACTGAAAAAATCAAGGAAAACACAAACAAAACTCTGGAACAATTTAGGAAAATACTATAAGAACAAATTTACAAAATAAATTAAAAAATAGAAATGATACAGAAACAACAAACAGAAATCCAGAAGATTAATACTAAGATTTCAGAAATAGATAACAAAGGACAAAGGAGTAGAATTGAATCAATGAAAGACAGAATTAATGATATTGAAGGCAAATACCTCAATACTCCTTTGTTAACAGATCAATTAGACAAAAGATCAAAACATAATGAAGAAAGCTGACTATTCATGTGGAATACCATCAAGAAGAACAATCTATGTGTAATC
>NW_006921799.1:5595363-5600172 GCF_000298275.1 Orycteropus afer afer | reverse complement strand
CAAAAATTAAGGGAATTTGTTAAAATGAGACCAATTTTACAAAAGATGCTAAAAGGAGTCCTTTGGACAGAGAACCAACAATAACAAACAACAACTGATGATTAACACACATGACTATATAAATGACAGAAGCCAGAAACCAACACTGTTATAGAAATATCCAGAGTAAAATAAGCTTACAAGACTGTAAATAGGAAAATAGAGACATCAATTGGTAAATGAAGACAACTACACACCAAAAAGAGGAAATAAATAGTGTAGTTGCAGAACTTCTAAATAGTGAGCAGTCAAGACAATTGTGAGATACAACAGACTATTTAAATTTGGGAAGAAAATGATCAATTACAGGGTAACCTCAAAGAAAAACAATAAACTTTCACATCAAAATAAAAAAGAGGACAAGGACAAATACTTAGTAAATACTAAAACAATAGCAATGAAGGAGATGATACCATGACTTATAAACCAAATGAGGACAGCACAGAAAATTATATGGAGCAAAGAAATCAGCAACACCACAAAAAAATAAATAAATAACAAAATAACATCAATAAATATGTATTTGTTGATAATTACACTGAATGTCAAGGGATCAAATCCACTAGTCAAGAGCAGAGATATGCATGCAGACTGGATAAGAAAGTATGGCCCATCAATATGCTGTCTACAAGATGCTCACCTTAGACACAAAGACAAAAATAGACTAAAAGTCGAAGGTTGGAAAAAGATATACCAAGCAAATGACAACAGAAAGAGAGCCTGAGTGGCAATATTAATTTCTGATAAAATAGACTTTAAGACAAAAATGACCATAAGAGACAAGGAAAGACATTATATAATGATTAAAGGATCAGCTGAATAAGAGCACATAACTATAGTAAGTATCTACACACCCAATGAAAGAGCCCCAAAATACATCAATCAGATTTTAATAGAATTAAAAAGACAAATAATGACTCCATGGTAATAGTAGGAGACTGGTGGCATAGTGCCTAAAGTATTTGACTGCTAACCAGAAGCCTGCTGGTTCAAACCCACTAGCCACTACTTGGAAGGAAGACTGGGCAACCAGAAACCCAAGGAGGGGTCACTATGAGTCAAAATCAACTCAACAGTAGTGAGTTTGGTTTTTATTATATACCACTTTCAATAAAAGATAGAAGAACTAGTAAGAAACACAAGAAAGATGCAGAACTAAACAATGCAATAAACCAACTTCACCTTATAGCATCTACATATACATTCTTTTCCAGAACACATGGAATGTTCTCAAGGATTGACCATATGTTATGCCACAAAACAAGCCTGAATAAATGTAAAAACATTGAAATATTGCCAAGCATCTTCTAAGGTCACAAAGCTATAAAATTAGGAATCAACACTTGGTAGACAAATGGAAAAAGACCCTATGTATGGAAACTGACCAACACACTCTTCAAAACTGGCGGTTAATAGAAGAAGTAAAACATGAAATTAAAAAAAAGTATTGAATCAAATGTGAATGAAAAGACAACATACTAAATCTTTGGGACACAGTGAAAGCAGTTGTCAGAAGGCAATTAATAGCAATAAATATATCAAAAAACAAGAAAAAGCTAAAATCAACACCTTAACCCAACATCCCTAACAATTAGAAAAAGAGCACCAAAAAAAAAAGCCTAAAGTCACCAGTAGAAAAGAAATAATAAAGATTCAAGCAGAAATAAATGAAACAGAAAATAGAAAGACTATAGAAAAAATCAACAAGAATAGAAGTTGGTTCTTTGAAAGATTAATAAAATCAACAAACCACTGGCAAACTTAACAAAGGAAAAGAAGGAGAAGATGAAAATAGCACAAATAAGAAATGAAAGGGATAACATCACAACAGAACCAACAGAAATATAAATAATAGTATCAGGATATTATGAAGAATAGTACTCCAATAAATTTGAAAACCTAGAAGAAATGGGCAGATTTCTAGAAACTCACTACTTCCCTAAACTAACACAGACTGAGATAGAAAATTTTAACAGACCCACAACAAAAGAAAAAATTGAATAAGTCATAAAAAAGTTACCACTAAAATGTTCTGGCACAGATGGTCTCACTGGAGAATTCTACCAATCATTCAGTGGAGAGCTGACACCAATCCTATTCAAACTATCCCAGAACATAGAAAAGTAGAAAATTAATAAATGTAATCCATCACATAAGTAAAATAAAGGAAAAGAATCACACAGTCATATCAATGGAAGCAGAAAAGACATTTGATAAAAATCCAACACCCATTCCTGGTCAAAACTCTCCAAAAAATAGAAACTGAAGGGAAATTCCTCAACACAATCAAGAGCATATACACAAAACTAATGTTATTTTCAACAAAGAGAGACTGAAACCATTTGTCTTGCAAACAGAAGCAGACAAAGATGTCCTCTATCTCCATTTCTGTTCAACATTGTATTGGAAGTCCTAGCTAGGGCAATAAGGCAAGAAAGGGAAACCAAATCATCCAGATTGGTAAGGAAGAAGTAAAACTATCCCTATTTGCAGATGATATGATCCCATGCATAGAAAACCAAGTGATTCAGCAACAAAACTGCTAGAACTTATTGAAAGATTTAGCACAGTGGTAGGGACAAGATCGACATGCAAAAATCAGTTGGATTCCTCTACACCAGCAAAGACATCTCTGAAAAGGAAATAAGGAAATTAATACCATTTATAATATCTACCAAAAAATAAAATACTTGGGAATAAATCTTACCAGGGACACAAAAGACTATACAAAGAAAACTACAAAACATTACTTCAAGAAACTGTAAGAGATCTATGTAAATGGAAGAACATACTATGCTCATGGATAGGAAGATTGAACATTTTGAAAATGTCCATACTCCCCAAAGCAATCTATATATTCAATGTAATCCTGATCCAAGTTTCCTCAACATTCTTTAAAGATATGGAAAAACAAATCACAAATTTTATATGGAAAGGAAAGAGACCTCTGAAAAGCAGATCACTACTGAAGAAGGACAACAAAGTAGGAGGTCTCACACTCTCAGATCTCAAAATCTACTTTACAGCCACAGTTGTCAAAACAGCCTGGTACTGGTACAACAACAGACACATAGATCAGTGAAACAGAATTGAGAACTCAGAAATTAATCCATCGCTCTATGGTCAGCTGATCTTTGACAAAGGGCTGAAATCCATTCAATGGGGAAGAGATAGTTTCTTTCACAAATGGTGCTGGCAAAACTGGATATCCATTTGCAGAAAAATGAAACAAGATCTGCACTTCACATTGTACACAAAAACTAACTCTCGATGGATCAAAGACTTAAATGTGAAACCTAAAACTATAAAGTTGATCAAAGAAAAAGTAGGGGCCAACCTAGGGGCCCTAATTTATGGTGTAAATAGACTATCAAGCACAACTCAAGATGCACGAACAGCAGAAGATAAACTAGATGATCGGGACCTTCTAAAAATTAAATTCTTATGTACATCAAAAGACTTCTCCAAAAGAGTGAAAGGAGAAACTGTAGAATGGGAAAAATATCCGGCAATGACATACTAGACCAAAGACTTATCTCTAAAATTTATAGAAAATGTCAACACCCCAACAACAAAAAGACAAACAATCCAATTAAAAAATGGGCAGAAGACATGAACAGACACTTCACCAAAGAAGATATTCAGGCAGTTACAAATACATGAAGAAATGTTTGCAATCATTAGTCATTCAAAAACAGAAAACACACTGCCTTCAACTCAGATCCAACTCACAGTGACCCTTCCTTGAGTTTCCAAGGTGATATCAGTATGGAAGTAGATTGTCCAACCTTTCTTCTGAGGAGTTTGGACTGTCAGCCTTCTGGTTAGCAGTCTAATGCCTGAGGCACTATGCCACCAGAGCTCCTTAAAATGGTTGATTTTTTAGAAGTGGATCACTAGGCCTTTCTTCTGGCATACCTCTGGGTGGACTCAAACTGCCAAACTTTTGGTTAACAGCCAAGCTCTTTAACCATTTGCACCATGATGAACTCCTTTAATTCACTGCTGTCAAACAGGATCTGACTCATAGCAGCCCCTCCTTGGGTTTCCAAGATGGTATCACTATGGAGGTAGATTGCCCAATCTTCCTTCCAAGGAGTGGGTGGTGGGTTTGAACTGCCAGCCTTCCAGTTAGTAGTCAAATGCCTTAGGTACTATGCCACTATTAAAGATATGCAGATCAAAACAACCATGAGATACCATCTCACCAGAGCATTAATAGCAAAGTTCAACAAGACAGAAAACAAATGCTAGCAAGCATGTGTAGAGATTGAGACTCTCATACACTGCTGGTGGGACTGTAAAATGATATAACCACTGTAGAAATTGGTATGGTGATTCCTTAAAATAGAAATATTATTTGATCCAGAAATCCTATCACTAGGTATATATCCTAAAGAAGTGAGATGCAGGACACGAATACATATATGCTCACCCATGTTCACTGCGCCCATGTTCACTATTCACAATAGCAAACAGATGGAAACAACTTAAATGTCCATCAGCTGAGGAATGGATAAACAAACTGTGGTTATGCACAATGGAATATAATGCAATTCTAAAGAATAATGTAGAATCTGCGAAATACCATATAATGTGGATGACCTTGGAAGACATCATACTGAGTGAAATAATCAATCACAGAAGGACAAATATTGTATTAGTTCACTATTGTAAAAAGTCAAGGAAATGTTTATACATAGAATGAAACTTTCTTTGTTGCTTACAATGTATGGGAAGAGATGGGAGGGAAGATTCTTAGGTTGAAAA